>NW_012321276.1:0-1646 GCF_000151885.1 Dipodomys ordii
TCAATGTCACCACTGCTTCCCGCTGTATCCCGCTGTGTTCCGTGGTGTCCCGCTATATCCCCCGCTGTGTTCCCCGCTGAGTCTCCGCTGGGTCCCTGCTGTGCCTGGCTGTGTCCTCGCTGTGTCCCCCGCTGTCTCCTGCTCTGTCCCCCACTGTGTCTCATGCTTTGTCTCCGCTGTGTCCCTCTGTGTCTCGCTGTATCCCGCTGTTTCCCCCATTGTGTCCCTCTGTGTCCCCAGCTGTGTACCCCGCTGTGTCCAGCTGTGTCCGCGCTGTATCGACGCATTGTCCCGCAGTGTCCCGCTGTGTCCTCGATGTGTTCCCCGTTGTGTCCCGCTGTGACCCCCGCTGTGTCCCCCGCTGTGTCCCATTGTGTCCCGCTGTGTCCCCCGCTGTGTCCCTGCTGTGTCCCTGCTGTGTCCCCGCTGTATCCCGCTGTGTCCCACTGTGTCCTCGCTGTGTCCCACGCTGTGTTCCGCTGTGTCCTCGCTGTGTCCCCTGCTGTGTCCCATTGTGTCCCCAGCTGTGTACCCCGCTGTGTCCCGCTGTGTCCCAGCTGTATCGACGCTGTATTCCGCTTGGTCCCGCAGTGTCCTCGCTGTGTCCCCCGCTGTGTCCCGCTGTGTCTACTGTTGTGTCCCTGCTGTGTCCCGCTGTGTCCTCTCTGTGTTCCCCGCTGTGTCCCGCTGTGTACTCCTCTGTGTCCTCCTCTGTGTCCCAGTGTGTCCCCCGCTGTGTCCCGCTGTGTCCCGCTGTGTACTGCTGTGTCGCACGCTGAGTCCCACTGTGTCCCCGCTGTGTCGTGCTGTGTCCCGCTGTGTCCCCCTCTGTGTCTCGCTGTGTCCCCCGCAGTGTCCCGCTGTGTCCCCGCTGTTTCGACGCTGTGTCCCGCCGTGTCCCCCGCTGTGTCCCGCTGTGTCTACTACTGTGTACATGCTGTGTCCCGCTGTGTCCCGCTGTGTTCCGCTGCGTCCTCGCTGTGTCCCACGCTGTGTTCCGCTGTGTCCTCGCTGTGTCTTCCGATGTGTCACTTTGTCGCCCCAGCTGTATAACACACTGTGTCCCCGCTGTATCAACGCTGTGTCCCGCTGTGTCCCGCTGTGTCCTCTCTGTGTCCCCCGCTGTCTCCCGCTTTGTCCCACGCTGTGTCCGGCTGTGTCCTGCTGTGTCCTCGCTGTGTCCCACGCTGTGTCCCGCTGTGTCCCCAATTTGTCCCCCACTGTGTCTCACTGTGTCCCGCTGTGTACCCTGCTGTGTCCCGCTATGTTCCCGCAGTGTCCCCGCTGTGTCCCGCTGTGTCCTGCTGTGTCCCGAGGTGTCCCGCTTTGTCCCCCGCTGTGTCCTCCGGTGAGTCCCCGCTGTGGCCCCGCTGTGTCCTGCTGTGTACCCCTCTGTGTCCCCCTCTGTGTCCCGCTGTGTCCCCCGCTGTGTCCCGCTTTGTCCCGCTGTGCACTGCTGTGTCCCCGCTGAGTCCCGCTGTGTCCCCACTGTGTCCCCCGCTGTGTCCCGCTGGGTCCCGTTTTGTCCTAACTGTGATCCCCTCTGTGTCATGCTGTGTGCTCCTCTCTATCCCCCACTGTGTCCCGCTGTGTCCCCCGCTGTGTCTCGCTATGTCAAAACCGCTGTGTCCCATGCTGGGTCCCGA
>NW_012321277.1:0-1646 GCF_000151885.1 Dipodomys ordii
GGCTGCTTTTCCGTTTCCTGCTCCTTCTTCTGCTTCTCTTTCTGCTTCTCCTTCTGTGTCTCTTCTCATTCTCGTTCTTCTGCATTTCCTTGTGCTTCTCCTTCTGCATCCTGCATCATTCTGCTTCTTGTGCTACTGCATCTGCATCTTCTGTTTCTTCTGCTTCTCTTTGTGCTTCTCCTACTGCTTTTGCTCCTCTTTCTGCTTCTGCTTCTCCTTCTGGTTCTCCTTCTTCTCCAGATTCTGCTTCTTCTTCTTCAGGTTCTGCTTCTGCTTCTTCGGCTTCTTCTGCTTCTATTTCTGCTTCTCCTTCTGTTTCTGCTTCTCTTTCTGCTTCTGCTTCTTATCCTTCTTCTTCTTCTTCTTCTTCTTCTTCTTCTTCTTCTTCTTATTCTTCTTCTTCTTCTTCTTCTTCTTCTTCTTCTTCTTCTCCTTCTTCTTCTTCTTCTTCTTCTTCTTCTTCTTCTTCTTCTTCTTCTTCTTCTTCTTCTTCTTCTTCTTCTTCTTCTTCTTCTTCTTCTTCTTCTTCTTCTTCTTCTACTGCTTCTCCTTATGCTTCTCCTTCTTCTTCTCCTTCTTCTTCTTCTTCTTCTTCTTCTTCTTCTTCTTCTTCTTCTTCTTCTTCTTCTTCTTCTTCTTCTTCTTCTTCTTCTTCTTCTTCTCTTTCTTCTGCTTCTGTTTTATTGCTTCTTCTGCTTCTACTGCTTCTCTTTCTGCTTCTCATTCTACTTCTGCTTCTCCTATTGCTTCTGCTGCTCTTCCTTCTCCTTCTCCTACTTCTACTTCTCCTTCTGCGTCTGCTTCTTCTGCTTCTCCTGCTTCTCCTTCTGCTCTTCTTCTCCTTCCGCTGCTTCTTCTGCTTCTGCTTCTTCTGCTTCTCCTTCTGCTTCTTCTGCTTCTCCTTCTGATTCTCCTTCTGCTTCTGCTTCTGTTTTTCCTTCTCCTTCTCGTTCTTCTGCTTTTCCTTCTGCTTCTGCTGCAACTGCAACTGCTTCTGCTTCTTCTGTTTCTTCTGCTTCTCCTTCTGCTTTTGATTCTCTTTCTGCTTCTGCTTCTCCAGATTCTGCTTCTTCTGCTTCTCCTGCTTCTCCTTCTGCTTCAGGTTCTGCTTCTGCTTCTACGGATTCTTATGTTTCTGCTTCTTCTGCTGCTGCTTCTTCTGCTTCCCCTCCTTCTGTTTCTGCTTCTCCTTCTGTTTCTGCTTCTCCTTCTGCTTCTGATTATTGTCCTTCTCCTGTTTCTTCTGCTTCTCTTGCTTCTGCATCTCCTGCTTCTCCTTCTGCTGCTCTTTCTGCTTCTCCTGCTGCTTTTCCTTCTTCTCCTCCTTCTTCTGCTTCTCTTTCTGCTTCTCCTTCTGTTTCTCCTTCTCCTTCAACTTCTCGTTCTTCTGCTTATACTTCTGTTTCTCCTTCTGCTTCTGCATCTTCTGCTTCTTCTGCTACTGCCTCTGCTTCTTCTGTTTCTTCTGCTTCTCCTTCTGCTTCTCCTACTGCTTTTGCTTCTCTTTCTGCTTCTGCTTCTCCTTCTTCTTCTCCAGATTCTGCTTCTTCTGCTTCTCCTGCTTCTCCTTCTGCTTCAGGTTCTGCTTCTGCTTCTTCGGCTTCTTCTGCTTCTCCTGCTGCTGCTTCTTCTGCTTCTCCTGCTTC
>NW_012321278.1:0-1646 GCF_000151885.1 Dipodomys ordii
CACTGTGTCCCGCTGTTTCCCGATGTGCTCCCCACTGTGTACCCCTTGTGTCCACAGATGTGTACCACGATGTGTAAAATCTGTGTCCCCGCTGTATTGACGATATGTCCCGCTGGGTCCCGCTGTGTCCTCCCTGTGTTCACCGCTGTGTCACGCTGTGTCCCCCGCTGTGTCCCCCCCTGTGTCCTCGCTGGGTCCCCCGCTGTGTCCCTTTGTGTCCCCCGCTGTGTCCCGCTGTGTCCTGCCCTGTCCCTGCTGTGTCCCGCTGTGTCCTGCTGTGTCTTCGCTGTGTCCCCCGCTGTCTCCCGCTCTGTCCTCCGCTGTGTATCACGCTTTGTCCCCGCTGTGTCCCACTGTGTCCCGCTGTGTCTCCCCTGTGTCCCCACTGTGTCCAGTTGTGTCCACAGATGTGTAAAACGCTGTGTAACGCTGTATCCCCGCTGTATCGACGCTGTGTCCCACTGGGTCCCGCTGTGTTCCTGAAGTGTCCCCGCCATGTGCCCGCTGTGTCCCGCTGTGTACTCCGTTGTGTCCAGCTGTATCACCGCTGTGTCCCGCTGTGTCCCCTCTCTGTCTCGGCAGTATCCCTCTGTATCCCCCGCTGTGTCCCGCTGTGTCCCGCTGTGTCACCCTGTGTCCTCGCTGTGTCCTATGCTGTGTTCCGCTGTGTCCCGCTGTGTCCCCCGCTGTGTCCCGCTGTGTCCACTGCCGTGTCCCCACTGTGTCCCGCTGTTTCCCCCGCTGTGTCCCGCTGTGTCCTCGCTGTGTCCCACGCTGTGTTCTGCTGTGTCCTCGCTGTGTCCCCCGATGTGTCCCTTTGTGTCCCGCTGTTTCTCCTCCTGTGTCCCACTGTGTCCCGCTGTGACCCACTGTGAACTGCTGTGTCCCTGCTGTGTCCCGCTGTGTCCCGCTGTGTCTCGCTGTATCGACGCTGTATCCCGCTGGGTCCCGCTGTGTCCCACTGTGTACCCCTCTGTGTCCCCCTCTGTGTCCCGCTATGTCCCCTCCTGTGTCCCGCTGTGTCTCGCTGTGTCCCGCTGTGAACTGCTGTGTCCCCCCCTGTGTCCCGCTGTGTCCCGCTGTGTCCCCCACTTGTCCCGCTGTGTCTACTGCTGTGTTCCTGCTGTGTCCCGCTGTGTTCCGCTGTGTCCCGCTGTGTCCTGCTGTTTCCTCGCTCTGTGCCACGCTGTGTTCTGCTGTGTCCTCGCTATGTCCCCCGATGTGTCCCTTTGTGTCCCCAGCTGTGTCCCGCTGTGTCCCGCTGTGTCCTCGCTGTGTCCCAGTGTTTCCCCGCTGTGTCCCCCGCTGTGTCATCCGCTGTGTATCACTCTGTCCCCCTCTGTGTCCCCCACTTTGCCCCACTGTGTCCACCGCTGTGTCCGGGCTGTGTCCCCGCTGTTCTCCGGTGTGTCCGTACTGTGTCCCGCTGTGTTCTCCTGTGTCCCCGCTGTGTTTCGCTGTGTCTCCGTGTGTCCTGTTGTGTCCCGCGCTGTCCTGATATGTCCCCCGCTGTGTCCCCTGCTGTGTCCCCCTGTGTCCCGCTGTGTTCCTGCTGTCCCAACGTTGTGTCCCCGCTATGTGCCGCTGTGTCCCGCAAAGTCCCCCGCTGTGTCCATGCTCTATCCCGCTGTGTCCCCGTGTCACTA
>NW_012321279.1:0-1646 GCF_000151885.1 Dipodomys ordii
ATTGGTTAGTGAGACAAACCGAAGTTTTATGTACTAAACGAGGTCACTGGAAGTTTATTCCACAAGCGCTTCGTGAGCTCTTTGTAGCTGCATCAAAACTGTTATTCAGTCTCGAGATTGTGTTCATAAAATCCTAGATGAAAAGCCAATTTTCCTATTGTCATATTTAGGTGGGGTCAGATAAACGTATACTTTATTCCTTTAAGAAGAGATAGTTTCTTTCTCCCACCTAGGACAGAGTCAGTGCTACTCATTGTTGGTCAATGTGATGTCTAGTGAATTCAGTGCAAGTATTAGTCTCACAAAGTATGGGAAGATGTGAATTTGCACATACTTATGTTATACTCAAACCACCAGTGAGTTAAAAGTAAAATAGGGAGTCTCTTCTCTCATGTAATAATACCACAAAATATGTAAATTTATTTTAAGCGGAGTAAGTGTAGATTGTATCACAAAGACAGGGAGATGGACATGAGAATTTCAGGATGTACAATCAATCTTCAAAAGCAGCTTACTTTAAAATAGCTCATTGGCAAAGGAGAAATGAAAATAGAATCCCCCCGCCCCCCCCGCCTTCGGGCTTCCCTGGAGTCCTGCTCCTAATTATCTCTTTAATATCTCTTTATCTTCCAGCCCCTGCTTCCTGACCGGATGGTGATATCTGAAGCACTCAGCGGCAACCAGACAGCCAGAGGGGAACGCGAGCCATCCATGCAGGTGGCATAACCGTCCATCCTCACCCCCCCCCGCAGGCGATTACTCGACCACGAGCACGACCTCCGACCCCCCCCCCCGCACCAAAATCCATAACCCTACCCTCGGAACAAAATAAAACAAATTTGCTTGAATCTCACGCTGCCTTTTGTTTGTAATTGACGCAATAGGCGAAGGGGAGGGATCTCATTTCTGGTGCCTGACGGGGGGGGGAGGGGGGAGGGTTCGGGGGAATTGGAGAGGAGAGAGGAGGGGGAAGAGGGCATCTCAGTGTATCTGTGTGTGTGCGTGCGTGCATCTTTGAGGAAACTCAAAGATCGGATGCGACAGAGCATGTATGTAGTCCAGCCGGACCAATTCACCACGTCTCTGTCTCTTGTCTCTCTGTTTCTGTTTCTCTATTTCTCTCTCTGTGTCTCCTTCTCTGTCTGTCTGTCTGTCTGTCTGCCTGTCTCTCTCTCTCTCTCTCTCTCGTTTGAATTCTCTCTCCCGCCCGCCCGCACTCCCTCCCTCCTTTTCCTCTCGACTTGCCAGTCAATCCTGGGGCTTGAGCTACTCTACTGGCGCTCCAACACACAAAGGTCCCACTCCGAGCCTGCCTGCCTGCCTGCCTGCCTATGCATGGGCCCCATACTCCAACGAGGCACATCATCATCCCCACCCCACCCCTTCTCTGAAAAGAAGGCAGTCTCTCTCGGGGCCAGCCAGCCTGGGCCGGTTTTCTCAGTCAGTCAGTGCGTGGTTTGTTTGTTCTTTTTTTTCCATCATGCATTTCAGGAGAGAAAACTGCAATTCACAAAACCACCACTAGATGGCGCGCGTTCGCCGTCGGCGAGGTGGATGGGGCGGCGGGAGGGGCAAAACACGGGTCGGGTCAGTCAGTCACTCAGTCAGTCAGTCCTCACCTACCCGGCAGTGGGGAGTGAGAGTTC
>NW_012321280.1:0-1646 GCF_000151885.1 Dipodomys ordii
ACAGCAGGACAAAGTGGGGGACACGGCGGGACACAGCGGGACAAAGTGGGGGACACAGTGGGACACAGCGGAGACAGAGATGGGCCACAGCGGGACACAGCCGTGACACAGCTGGACACAGCGGGGTACACAGCAGGACACAGCGGGACACAGCGGGGACTCACCAGGGGACACAGCGGGGGACAAACTGGGACACCACGGGACACAGTGGGACACAGCGGGACACAGCGGGGACACTGCGGGAACATAGCGGGACACAGCGGGGTACACAGCGGGACACAGCAGTGGACACAGTGGGACACAGCGGGGGACACAGCGAGCACACAGCGGGTCACAGCGGGACACAGCGTGGGACAAAGCAGGAGACAGCGGGGGACACAGCGAGGACACAGCTGGACACAGCGGGGTACACAGCGGGACACAGCGGAGGACACAGAAGGGTACACAGCGGGACACAGAGAGAAACACAGCGAGGTCACAGCGGGGGCCAAAGCAGGACAACACGGGACACAGTGTGACACAGTGTGACACAGCGGGGACACTGCAGGGGCACAGCGGGACAAAGCGGGCAACACAGCGTGACACAGCAGGACACAGCGGGGACACAGCGGGGGACAGCAGGGGACAGAGAGGGGACACAGCAGGACACAGCGGGACACAGCTGGACACAGCGGGGTACACAGCGGGACACAGGGGGCACACATTGGGGACACAGCGGGGGACACAGCGGGACACAGCGGGTCACAGCGGGGGACACAGCGGGACACAGCGGGGGAAACAGAGGGGTACACAGCGGGACACAGCCGGGAACAAAGCGTGGACACAGCGGGACACACCGGGACACAGCGTCAATACAGCGGGGACAGAGCGGGTCACAGCAGGGACACAGCGAGACACAGCGGGACACAGCGAGGGACACAGCGTCAATACAGCGGGGACACAGCGGGACACAGCAGGACACAGCGGGGGACACAGCGGAACACAGCGTGGGACACATCGAGGACACAGCGGGGACACAGCGGGACACAGTTGGGGACCCAGTAAGGACACAGCGGGACACAGCAGCGGACACAGCGAGGACACAGTGGGGGACACAGCGGGGGACACAGCGGGACACAGCGGGAAACACAGCGAGGACACAGCGGAACACAGCGTCGATACAGCGGGGACACAGCGTTACACAGCGTGGTACACAGCTTTGGACACAACGGGACACAGTGGGGGCACAGCCGGACACAGCGGGACACAGTGGGACACAGCAGGGACAAAGCGTGAGACACAGCGGGGGACAGAGAGGGAGAAAGCAGGGGACACAGCGAGGACACAGCGGGACACAGCGGTGACACAACGAGAACTCAGCGGGGGACACAGCGGGACACAGCGGGGGACACTGCGGGACACAATGTGGGACAGAGCGTGGGACACAGCGAGACACAGCGGAAACAAAGCTGGACACAGCGCGGTACACAGAGGGACACAGCAGGGACACAGCGGGGAAACAGCGTGACACAAAAGGACACAGCGCGACACAGCGGGGGACACAGCTAGGACACAGCGGCACACAGTGGGGACACAGCAAGGACAGAGCGGGACACAGCGGGGGACAAAGCGGGACATAGCGGGGGACACAGCGGGGACACAGCGGG
>NW_012321281.1:0-1645 GCF_000151885.1 Dipodomys ordii
TGGGGACACAGCGGGACACAGCGGAACACAGCGGGAGACAAAGCGGAAGACAGCTGGGCACACAGCGAGGACACAGGGGGACAGAGGCGACACAGAGGGGACTCAGCGGGGGACACAGCGTGGAACAAAGTGGGACACCACGGGACACAGTGTTACACAGCGGGACACAGCGGGGACACTGCGGGACACAGCAGGAAAAAGCTGGGGCCACAGCGGGCCACAGCGGGGGACATAGCGGGGGACAGCGGAGAGAGAGAGTGGCCACAGCGAGACACAGCGGTGACACAGCTGGACACAGCGGGGTACACAGCAGGACACAGCGGGCACACAGCGGGGACACAGCGGGGACACAGCGGGACAAAGCGGGAGACACAGCGGGACACAGCAGGCACACAGCGGGGACACAGTGGGACACAGCGGGACACAGCAGGGGACACAGCGAGGACACAGCGGGGGACACAGCGGGGGACACAGCGGGACACAGCGGGGAACACAGCGAGGACACAGCGGGACACAGCGGGACACAGCGTCGATACAGCGGGGACACAGCGTTACACAGTGTGGTACACAGCTGTGGACTCAACGGGACACAGTGGGGGCACAGCCGGACACAGTGGGACACAGTGGGACACAGCGGGGAAAAAGCTTGAGACACAGCAGGGGACAGAGAGGGTGACAGCAGGGGACACAGCGAGGAAACAGCGGGAAACAGCGGTGACACAGCGGGGACTCAGGGGGTGACACAGCGGGACACAGCGGGGGACACAGCGGGACACAGCGCGGGACAAGGCGGGACACAGTGTGGGACAGAGCGTGGGACACAGCGAGACACAGCGGAGACAAAACTGGACACAGCGGGGTACACAAAGGGACACAGCAGGCACACAGCGGGAAAACAGCGTGACACAAAAGGACACAGCGGGACACAGCAGGGGACACAGCGAGGACACAGCGGCACACAGTGGGGGACACAGCAAGGATAGAGCGGGAAACAGCGGGGGACACAGCAGGACATAGCAGGGGACAGAGCGGGACACAGCGGGACACAGCGGGGGACACAGGATGGACACAGCGGTACACAGCGGGGGACAGACCGAGGACACATTGGGACACAGCGGGGACACAGCGGGAATCAGCGGGGGACACAGCAGTACACAGCGGGACACAGCGGGACACAGCAGGGACACAGCGGGGGACACAGCGGGACACAGCGTGGGACACAGAGGGGGACACAGCGGGGAAAAAAGCGAGGCCACAGCAGAACACAGCGTGGGACACAGCGAGGACACAGCGGGACACAGCGGGGCACAGCGTCGATCCAGCGGGGACACAGCGGGACACAGCGAGGTACACAGCTGGGGACACAACGGGACACAGTGGGGGCACAGCCGGACACAGCGGGACACAGCGGTACACAGCGGGGACACTGCGGAAACAGAGTGGGACACAGCGGGGTACACAGAGGGACACAGCGGGACACAGCGGCGACACAGAATGGAATCAGCGGGACAAAGCGGGGGACACAGCGTGACACAGCGGGACACAGCGGGGGACACAGCGGGGGACAGCGGAGACAGAGAGGGGCCAAAGCGAGACACAGCGGTGATACAGCTGGACACAATGGAGTACACAGCGTGACACAGCG
>NW_012321283.1:0-1645 GCF_000151885.1 Dipodomys ordii
TATGAAGTCTGTGTCCTTGTGGGGCAGGTGCTCTGATGGAAGGCAGGGTTAGAGTTCCTGCGTCCTTCTTTAGAAGCATCCTGCAGCTGAGGTAGAAACCCTTAATACTTAGAATGAGGCTATCCATAAGGAGAATCTATGAGTTGTTCCTGGGTGCCTTGAAGTGTTTAAGGCTTATTATGAAAACCTCAGACAGTATACTGCATATTTTAAATCTATTTTGATCCTTTTTTTTTTCATCAGTTATGGGGCTTGAACTCTGGGCTTGGACGCTGTCCCTTAGCTCTTCAGCTCAAGGTGAGTGCTCTACCACTTGAGCCACAGTGCCAATTCTGGTTTTCTAGTGGTTTATTGGAGATAAGAGTCTCACGGACTTTCCTGTCCAGGCTGGCTTTGAACCATGATTCTCAGATCTCAGCCTCCTGACTAGCTAGGATTACAGGCGTGAGTAACCGGTGCCCGGCTTTATTTTTAATCCTTTTTATTCTGGCAGTCATGGGTACAGTTTTTATTAGTCTGTCTGCTTTTTTTTTTTTTTTGCCAGTTCCATGGCTTGAACTCAGGGCCTGGACACTATTCCTGAGCCTATTTGGCTCAAGGCCAGCACTGTACCACTTGAGCCACAGCACCACTTCTGGCTTTTTCTGTTTGAGTGGTACTGAGGAATTGAACCCACGGCTTCATGAATGATAGGTAAGCACTCTACCACAACGCCACATTCCCAGCCTCCTACCTGCTTTCTAATGATAATAATACAATGTCACTAACAGGGTCCATTTCAAAGAAAAGATTTTTGATTTGGTTCCTGATTCTGCTCCAAGGTTGAGGCATCAACAACTGGTGATATGGCTAGGATTGAAGGTATGTGCTGTCATTTGGTGACAGGCCTTTCTGGATGGCCTGAGATGGTACGAGACAGAGAGTTCTCAATGCACTTATCCAGCTGGCATCAATAGCAGACAGGCGGCAGGTACAGCTGCCAGGCCCAAGTACCCCAGCCAGTGTTCCCTTCCTGCCCAGATGGCTGCTGCCTGGCACCCAGGTCTAGAAGGTTAGACCTTCTAGATCTATCAGATACCCTTCTAGACCTGGGAACCTTTCCCCCTGGTAACCCTGGCAGCTCCCCATTCCCAAAGCCAGCCACTTTTGCCAGGTGTTGGGCCCTGTCCAGCACTGGCTGTGAGCGGGCAAGATTCACAGCCTCTTGAGCTCCCACGATTACTGCTCTATTGGGAGGGGAGGGGTAGGCAGCATGCTCTATCGCCAGCATGTCACAGCACCATTGCAAATGGACTCTTGTGTGGACAGGAAAGTCAGTGGGAGGATACTCACCTTACGAGGAAGGACCCGAGTCCTACAAGCATCTAGGGGCTGAAATGTCTGAGGTCCCTTAAGAAGGTACTGGCAATGCTCCTGCAGTTCTAGACCAAGGGAGAAGAAACAGCGATGTGGGAGCAGCACAGATCCCCTTCCTCCTCTACATTGGCGACTCTAGCTGGCTAGGGCCATCTCTGTCTCTGTCGCTGTCTCTATCTCTGTCACTGTCTCTATCTCTCTGTCTCTCTGTTTCTGTCTCTCTGTCTCTGTCTCTGTCTCTCTCTCTTTTTCTGGAAGGATTCGTGTCAGGAGTAGGGAGAAGGTGACA
>NW_012321284.1:0-1645 GCF_000151885.1 Dipodomys ordii
TCTGATCTCCTTTGCTCTCTCGTCTGCTTACTGCGTCTCTTCTGCTCTCATCTGTTTCTCCTTCTCCTTCTTGATCATCTGCTTTTCCGTCTGCTTCTGCTACAACTGCTTCTGCTTCTACTTCTTCTGTTTCTTCTGCTTCTCCTTCTGCTTTTGATTCTCTTTCTGCTTCTGCTTCTCGTTCTGCTTCTTATTCTGCTTCTTCAGATTCTGCTTCTTCTGCTTCTCCTGCTTCTCCTTCTGCTTCAGGTTCTGCTTCTGCTTCTTCACTTTCTTATGCTTCTGCTTCACCTGCTTCTGCTTCTTCTGCTTTCCCTCCTTCTCTTCCTGCTTCTCCTTCTGTTTCTGCTTCTCCTTCTGCTTCTGCTTCTTGTCCTTCTTGTGTTTCTTCTGCTTCTGCTTCTCAAGTTTCTGCATGTCCTGCTTCTCCTTCTGCTGCTCTTACTGCTTCTCCTGCTGCTTTTCCTTCTCCTGCTCCTTCTTCTGCTTCTCTTTCTGCTTCTCCTTCTGTTTCTCCTACTCCTTCTCCTTCTCGTTCTTCTGCTTTTCCTTCTGCTTCTCCTTCTGCTTCTGCATCTTCTGCTACTGCCTCTGCTTCTTCTGTTTCTTTTGCTTCCCCTTCTGCTTCTCCTACTGCTTTTGCTTCTCTTTCTGCTTCTGCTTCTCCTTCTGCTTCTCCAGATTCAGCTTCTTCTGCTTCTCCTGCTTCTCATTCTGCTTCAGGTTCTGCTTCTTCTTCTTCGGCTTCTTCTGCTTCTGCTTCTCCTGCTGCTGCTTCTTCTGCTTCTCCTGCTTCTCTTTCTGCTTTCCTTCTGTTCTGCTTCTCCTTCTGCTTCTGCTTCTTATCCTTCCTATGTTTCTTCTGCTTCTGCTTCTCCTGCTTCTGCTTCTCCTGCTTCTCGTTGTGCTTCTCTTTCTACTTCTCCTTCTCCTTCTCCTGCTTCTGCTTCTCCTTCTGCTTCTGCTTCTCCTTCTGCTTCTGCTTCTGCTTCAATTTCTACTTCTGCTTCTCATTCTGCTCCTGCGTCTTCTGTTTCTTCTGCTTCTCCTGCTTCTGCTTCTCCTGCTTCTCCTACTTCTCGTGCTGCTTCTCCTTCTGCGTCTCTTTCTGCTTCTGCTTATCCTTTTGCTTCTCCTACTCCTAATCCTTCTCTTTCGCCTTCTCCTTCTCTTTCTTCTGCTTCTCCTGCTTCTCCTTCTGCATCTTTTTCTGCTTCTGCTTCTGCTTCTGCTGCTTCTTCTGCTTCTGCTTATCCTTCTTCTGCTTCTCCCTCTGATTCTGCTTCTTATGCTTATTCTTTTTCTTCTGCTTCTGCTTCTCCTTCTTCTGCTTCTTCTGCTTCTCCTTCTCCTTCTTCTTCTTCTTCTTCATCTTCTTCTTCTTCTTCTTCTTCTTCTTCTTCTTCTTCTTCTTCTTCTTCTTCTTCTTCTTCTTCTCTTTCTGCTGCTTCTGCTTTTCCTGCTTCTTCTTCTTCTACTGCTTCTCTTTCTGCTTCTCATTCTGCTTCTGCTTCTTCTTCTGCTTCTCCTATTGCTTCTGCGGCTCTTCCTTCTCCTTCTCCTACTTCTCCTTCTCCTTCTGCTTCTGCTTTTTCTGCTTTTCCTGCTTCTCCTTCTGCATCTTCTTCTGCTTCTGCTTCTCTGA
>NW_012321285.1:0-1645 GCF_000151885.1 Dipodomys ordii
ATGTGTCCCTCGCTGTGTCCCGTTGTGTCCCCAGCTCTGTACCCTGCTGTGTCCCACTGTGTCCTCGCTGTATCGACGCTGTGTCCCGCTTTGTCCCGCTGTGTCCTCGCTGTGTTCCCCGCTGTGTCCCGCTGTGTCCCCCACTCTGTCCCGCTGTGTCCCGCTGTGTCCCCGCAGGGTCACCGCTGTTTTGCGCTGTGTCCCGCTGTGTCAGTGGTGTCCCGCTTTGTCCACCGCTGTGTCCCCAGCTGAGTCCCCGCTGTGTCCCCGCTGTGTCCCTCTGTGTCCTCGCTGTGTCCCCCGCTGTCTCCCGCTCTGTCCCCCGCTGTGTCTCACGCTTTATCCCGTCTGTGTCCCACTCTGTCCTGCTGTGTCCCGCTGTGTCCACCACTGTGTCCCTTTGTGTCCCCAGCTGTGTAACCCGCTGTGTAATGCTGTGAATCCCGCTGTACCAAGGCTGTGTCCCGCTGTGTCCTTGCTCTGTTATTCGTGGTGTCCCCCTCTGTCCCCCACTGTGTCCCCTGCTCTGTCCTACTGTGTCCCCCGCTGTGTCCCGTTTTGTCCCGCTGTGTCCCCCACTGTGTCCCTGCTGTGTCCCTGCTGTGTCCCAGCTGTGTCACGCTGTGTCCTGCTGTGTCCCGTTGTGTCCCGCTGTAACCCTGCTGAGTCCCCCTGTGTCCCCGCTGCGTCCTGTTGTGTCGTCGCTCTGTCCTCCGCTGTGTCCCGCTGTGTCCTCTGCTGTGTCCCGCTGTGTCAGTCTGTGTTTTGCTGTATCCCGCTGTGACCCCGCTGAGTCCCCGCTGTGTCCCCTGCTGTCTCCCACTCTGTCCCCCGCTGTGTCTCACGCTTTGCCCCGCTGTGTCCCACTGTGTCCCGCTGTGTCGCACTGTGCCCACACTGTGTCCTGTTGTGTCCACAGCTGTGTACCACGCTGTGTAACGCTGTATCCCCGCTGTATCTACGCTGTTCCTCGCTTTGTCCCGCTGTGTCCCCCGCTGTGTCCCCCGCTGTGTCCCACTGTGTCCTCACTGTGTCCCCTTCTGTGTCCCGCTGTGTCCCCGCTATGTCCCGCTGTGTCCAGCTGTGTCCCGCTCTGTCCCCGCTTTGTGCCCGATGTGTCCCGCTGTGTACTCCGTTGTGTCCAGCTGTGTCACCGCTGTGTACCCCGTTGTGTCCCGCTGTGTCCCCGCTGTATCAACGCTGTGTCCCGCTGTGTCCCGCTGTGTTCTCGCTGTGTACCGCTCTGTACCCCTCTGTGTCCCCCGCTGTGTCCCGCTGTGTCCCGCTGTGTACTGCTGTGTCCCCCACTGAGTCCCACTGTGTCCACCCTGTGTCCCCCGCTTTGTCTCTCTTTGTCCCGCTGTGTCCTCGCTGTGTTCCCCGCTGTGTCCCGCTGTGTCCCCCACTGTGTCCCCCGCTGTGTCCCGCTGTGTCTCGCTGTGTCCCCCGCTTTGTGCCATCTGTGTCCCGCTGTGTACTCCGTTGTGTCCAGCTGTGTCCCGCTGTGTCCCCCGCTGTGTCCCGCTGTGTCCCATTGTGTCCTGCTCTGTCCCTTCTGTGTCCTCGCTGTGTACTCCTTTGTGTCAGGCTGTGTCAACGCTGCGTCTCGCTGTGTCCCCTTCTCTGTCTCCGCTGTCCCCCGCTG
>NW_012321286.1:0-1645 GCF_000151885.1 Dipodomys ordii
CAACATAGGAGCGGTTCAATGGTTTCAAAGTTTCTTAGGAGGCACTCCAAAATCTTGATGCCGGCCGGCCTCCGCCTGATCTGTGTGACCATGTCCCTGTAATTCCACCGTCGTTTCTTGTACACCGTGAATTTTGGACACGTTTAACAGTTTGCATTGTTGCACAATTGCGCCTGCTTAGCTATAACGCAAATGCATACACTCCGGCGTGGTAGCCAGATAGGCAATCCCCGTAGGACAACGAAAGCGGGATGGGAATATTTCTTTCCCATTTTTTTCGCTTGAGTCGTAGCGCCTCCAGCTTTGTCGCATACACTTTACTCAACCGGAGCACCAAGTTGAACCTTTAAACATGGCATCCTCCCCCTCCCCCTCCCCCTCCGCAACACGTCGGCTGGCGGTCGAAACCCCGCCCTCCCCCCTCCCCGTCGTCATGGCTACGACAGAGGAAAATGATAATAATGAATCATAACAACCTATATGTATGTGTATGTCAGAACTCTCACTCCCCACTGCCGGGTAGGTGAGGACTGACTGACTGAGTGAGTGACTGACCCGACCCGTGTTTTGGCCCTCCCGCCGCCCCATCCACCTTGTCGACGGCGAACGCGCGCCATCTAGTGCTGGTTTTGTGAATTGCAGTTTTCTCTCATGAAATGCATGGGGGAAAAAAAAAGAACAAACAAACCACGCACTGACTGACTGAGAAAACCGGCCCAGGCTGGCTGGCCCCGAGAGAGACTACCTTCTTTTCAGAGAAGGGGTGGGGTGGGGATGATGATGTGCCTCGTTGGAGTATGGGGCCCATGCATAGGCAGGCAGGCAGGCAGGCAGGCTCGGAGTGGGACCGTTGTGTGTTGGAGCGCCAGTACAGTAGCTCAAGCCCCAGGATTGACTGGCAAGTCGAGAGGAAAAGGAGGGAGGGAGTGCGGGCGGGCGGGCGGGCGGGAGAGAGAATTCAAACGAGAGAGAGAGAGAGAGAGACAGACAGACAGACAGACAGACAGACAGACAGACAGACAGACAGAGACAAAGAGAGACACAGAGAGAGAAAGAGAGAAACAGAAACAGAGAGACAAGAGACAGAGACGTGGTGAATTGGTCCGGCTGGACTACATACATGCTCTGTCGCGTCCGATCTTTGAGTTTCCTCAAAGATGCACGCACGCACACACACAGATACACTGAGATGCCCTCTGCCCCCTCTTCTCTCCTCTCCAATTCCCCCGCCCCCTCCGCCATCCCCCCCCGTCAGGCACCAGAAATGAGATCCCTCCCCTTCACCTATTGCGTCAATTACAAACAAAAGGCAGCGTGAGATTCAAGCAAATTTGTTTTATTTTGTTCCGAGGGTAGGGTTGTGGATTTTGGTGCGGGGGGGGGTCGGAGGTCGTGGTCGTGGTCGAGTAATCGCCTGCGGGGGGCGGTGAGGATGGACAGTTACGCCACCTGCATGGATGGCTCGCGTTCCCCTCTGGCTGTCTGGTTGCCGCTGAGTGCTTCAGATATCACCATCCGGTCAGGAAGCAGGGGCTGCAAGATAAAGAGATATTAAAGAGATAATTAGGAGCAGGATTCCAGGGAAGCCCGAAGGCGGGGGGGGGGCGGGGGGAGGGAGGAGGGAGAGAATGGTGGAGAGGAGGGT
>NW_012321287.1:0-1645 GCF_000151885.1 Dipodomys ordii
TCAAAGACCCCCCGGAATGTGACGCCGGAAAAAGGTCGAGAGGCAATCCTGCCTTCTGCACCCATCAATCCAACGTATAGTGGTATCCGCGCGGGCCATCGATTCATCAAAAAAGATTGTCGAAATCAGCCAATAGTCCCACCATCAGATTTCCCCGGCCCAGCGCCCGAGATATCAGGTCGTTAGCTTTTAAGTCAGTCACTCGGAAACCGGCACCAGGCTCGTCAATCGACACAGACTCGTTACTTGTGGTGAGAAGCGGGTGTCTGGGCAAGGTCACCAGCCCAGAGATCAACTACACAACTGGCCAAAAAAAAAAGCTGTAGTAATAAAAATAGCTTAGTACTGGTGTAAGAACAGGCCTGAGGACCAATGGAATAGCACTGAAGACCCAGAAATGGACCTGCATACTATGGCCACCTAATCTTTAATAAGGGAGAAAAAAAAAACAAAACCCCAGAATGAAAGATAAACACCCTCTTCAACAAATAGTCCTGGGAAAATTGGCTAAATACATGTAGAAAACTGGAGTTAGACCCTGCACCAGAATCAACTTCAAATGGATCAAAGACCTCAAGGTAAGAGCAGATACCCTGAAAATATTACAGGACGGAAAAGAGCAAACACTAGGGCTCCCTGGCACAAAGGCAACTCTTTTAACACCAACTATTAGAAGAAAGGAGGGGAAGGAAGATCTGTCTGCAGTGGAGCAAGGTTAGGTTCACAGAGCATCATGTAGGACTTTTGCATGTGGGCTTCAATTGGAGCTTTAGTTATTGCTGAACGTTTGTTTGTTTTTTTAACAAGAAGAGAAAGAAAGAAAAGGTAAAGCGTGGTACACTGTCTCAAACAAGTCATCGTCCATCGGCGGAGGCTGGAAAATCAGGCAGGGACCCCGGGAGGCGGCAGACACCAAACCCAACGCACGCGAGCGCGCTCCCACGCGGACACCCCCGGCACAGAGCGGACGGGGCCAGGCACGGGAACCGGGGTCGCTCTGGGCACGCGGCGGCATCGTGCCGAGAGATCACAACACCCCGGATCCGGGACCGGGGCGGGGACGAAGCCACACGGCTCGAGACGGAGGAGACGATGCGGGCAAGCATACGCACGGCGAGCAGGAGGGAGGCGCGGGAACCCGGGACGACAAACGCGCAGGCGCGCGAGGCGGCGCCCAGCGGGAGGAGACACGGTCACGCCGGCTTCGGGCCCTCGGACGGCCAACTCCCGAGCGAGGGACGCACGCGGGAATCTCACCACCATCGCCCCCGCGGCGTACCGGCGGTCCCGCTGGCAGGAGCCCTCGCGTCGTGAGCAAAACCGATCCGGGGAAGACCCTTTAAAAGCCGCCACCGCCGCGACGTGCCTCCCCCACACCGGGAGAGCAGCCTCGCGAGCCGAGCGCCGTCCCCCCTCCCCAAGAGAACACCACACACGCCCAACTCGACCGTCCGCCGGTGGCCGGCCACCAGGCCAAACCGGTGAGGATCGCGGAAGGCTGGTGCGGGTGAGGAGGGCCATAAGAGCAGCGGGAGGCTCATCGGGTCGGGTCACCGGGGTGAGAGGCGAGTGAGCGAGCGGCCACCCCCTCAACACGGGCGGGCGGCGCAGCCACAAACCAACGGGGAGGCGAGACCTTTCCGGG
>NW_012321288.1:0-1645 GCF_000151885.1 Dipodomys ordii
GAAGAAGCAGAAGCAGAAGGAGAAGCAGAAACAGAAGCAAAAGCAGAAAGAGAAGCAGGAGAAGCAGAAGAAGTATAGCTGGAGATGCAGAAGTAAAAGAAGTTGAAGAAGCAGAAGCAGAACTTGAAGCAGAAGGAGAAGTAGGAGAAGCAGAAGAAGCAGAATCCGGAGAAGCAGAAGGAGAAGCAGTAGAAGAAAGTGAAGCAAAAGCATAAGGAGAAGCAGATGATTTTGAAGAAGCAGAGGCAGTAGTAGAAGAAGCAGAAGATGCAGAAGCAGAAGGAGAAGCAGAAGGAAAAGCAGAAGAACGATAAGGAGAAGGAGAAACAGAAGGAGAAGCAGAAAGAGAAGCAGAAGAATGAGCAGAAGAAGGAAAAGCATCAGGAGAAGCAGATAGAGCAGCATATGGAGAAGCAGGAGATGCTGAAACAGGACATGCAGAAGTAGAAGAAACAGGAGAAGGACTATAAGCATAAGCAGAAGAAGAAGCAGAAACAGAAGGAGAAGAAGATAGAGAAAGAGGGGAAGCAGAAGAAGCTGAAGCACAAGTAGCAGAAGCATAAGAATCCGAAGAAGCAGAAGCAGATCCTGAAGCAGAAGGAGAAGCAGGAGAAGGAGAAGAAGCAGAATCTGGAGAAGCAGAATGAGAAACTGAAGTAGAAGCAGAAGCAGAAGCAGAAAGAGAATAAAAAGCAGAAGGAGAAGCAGAAGAAACAGAAGAAGCAGAAGCAGTAGCAGTTGCAGCAGAAGCAGAAGGAGAAGCAGAAGGAAAAGCCGAAGAAGGAGAAGGAGAAGGAGAAACAGAAGGAAAAGCAGAAGGAGAATCAGAAGGAGAAGCAGAAGAAGCAGAAGGAGAAACAGAAGCAGAAGAAGCAGCAGAAGGAGAAGCAGAAGCAGAAGAAGATGCATAAGGAGAAGCAGGAGAAGCAGAAGAAGCAGAAGCAGAAGGAGAAGGAGAAGTAGGAGAAGGAGAAGGAAGAGCCGCAGAAGCAATAGGAGAAGCAGAAGGAGTAGCAGAAGCAGAATGAGAAGCAGAAAGAGAAGCAGTAGAATCAGAAGAAGCAGGAAAAGAAGAAGCAGAAGAAAGAGAAGAAGAAGAAGAAGAAGAAGAAGAAGAAGAAGAAGAAGAAGAAGAAGAAGAAGAAGAAGAAGAAGAAGAACAAGAAGAACAAGAAGAACAAGAAGAACAAGAAGGAGAAGCATAAGGAGAAGAAGCAGAAGAAGCAGAAGCAGGAGAAGCAGAAGCAGAAGAAAAAGAATAAGCATAAGAAGAAGAATCAGAGGGAGAAGCAGAAGAAGGAGAAGGAGCAGCAGAAAGAGAAGTAGAAGGAGAATCAGAGGGAGAAGCAGAAGAAGGAGTAGCAGAAGCAGAAGAAGCAGCAGAAGGAGAAGCAGAAGCAGAAAAAGATGCAGAACGAGAAGCAGGAGAAGCAGAAGAAGCAGAATCTGGAGAAGCAGAAAGAGAAGCAGAAGCAGAACGAGAAGCAAAAGCAGGAGAGCAAGAGTAGAAGCAGAAGAAACAGAAGAAGCTGAGGCAGTAGCAGAAGAAGCGGAAGATGCAGAAGCAGGAGGAGAAGCAGAAGGAAAAGCAGAAGAACGAGAAGGAGAAGGAGAAACAGAAGGAGAAGCAGAAAGAGAAGCAGAA
>NW_012321289.1:0-1644 GCF_000151885.1 Dipodomys ordii
GCTTCTGCTTCTCCTGCTTCTCGTTGTGCTTCTCTTTCTGCTTCTCTTTCTCCTTCTCCTTCTCCTTCTCCTTCTTCTGCTTCCCCTTCTGCTTCTCCTTCTCCTTCTGCTTCAATTTCTCCTTCTGCTTCTCATTCTGCTTCTGCGTCTTCTGTTTCTTCTGCTTCTCTTGCTTCTGCTTCTCCTGCTTCTCCTACTTCTCATGCTGCTTTTCCTTCTGCGTCTCTTTCTGGTTCAGCTTATCCTTTTGCTTCTCCTACTCGTAATCCTTCTCTTTCGCCTTCTCCTTCTTGTTCCTCTGCTTGTCCTGGTGCTTCTGCTTCTGCTTATTCTACTATTTCTGTTTCTTCTGCTTCTGCTTCAGATTGTGCTTCTTCTGTTTCTCCTTCTGCTTCAGATTCTGCTTCTGCTTCTTCGGCTTCTCCTGTTTCTTCTGCTTCTGCTTCTCCTGCTTCTTCTGCTTCTCCTGCTTCTCTTTCTGCTTCTCCTTCTGCTTCTGCTTCTCCTTCTGCTTCTGCTTCTGCTCTTCTCCTTCTTCTGTTTCTTTTGCTTCTGTTTCTTCTTCTTCTTCGTCTTCTGTTTTTTTCTGATTCTACTTCTGCTTCTCCTTCTTCTCCTTCTCTTTCTGCTTCTTCTGATTCTCCTGCTTCTCCTTCTTGTTCTCCTTCTGTTTCTGCTTCTCTTTCTGCTTCTGCTTCTCCTTCTGCTTCTCCTTCTCCTTCTGCTTCTCTCACTGCTTCTGCTTCTGCTTCTTTTGCTTATTCTTTTTCTTCTGCTTCAGCTTCTCCTGCTTCTGCTTCTTCTGCTTCTACTGCTTCTCCTTATACTTCTCCTTATGCTTCTCCTTATGCTTCTCCTTATGCTTCTTCTTCTTCTTCTTCTTCGTCTTCTTCTCTTTCTTCTGCTTCTGCTTTTCCTGCTTCTTCTGCTTCTACTGCTTCTCTTTCTGCTTCTCATTCTGCTTCTGCTTCTCTTTCTGCTTCTCCTATTGCTTCTGCGGCTCTTCCTTCTCCTTCTCCTTCTTCTACTTCTCCTTCTGCTTCTGCTTCTTCTGCTTCTCCTGCTTCTCCTTCTGCATCTTCTTCTGCTTCTGCTTCTTTTCTGCTGTTTCTTCTGCTTCTGTTTCTCCTTCTGCTTCTCCTTCTGCTTCTTCTGCTTCTCCTTCTGATTCTCCTTCTGCTTCTCCTTCTGTTTCTCCTTCTCCTTCTCGTTCTTCTGCTTTTCCTTCTGCTTCTCCTTCTGCTTCTGCTGCAACTGCTACTGCTTCAGCTTCTTCTGTTTCTTCTGCTTCTCCTTCTGCTTTTGATTCTCTTTCTGCTTCTGCTTCTGCTTCTACTTCAGCTTCTCATTCTGCTTCTCCAGATTCGGCTTCTTCTGCTTCTCCTGCTTCTCCTTCTGCTTCAGGTTCTGCTTCTGCTTCTTCGGATTATTATGCTTCTGCTTCTCCTGCTTCTGCTTCTTCTGCTTCCCCTCTTTCTCTTTCTGCTTCTCCTTCTGTTTCTGCTTCTCCCTCTGCTTCTGCTTCTTATGCTTCTTCTTTATCTTCTGCTTCTGCTTCTCCTGCTTCTGCTTCTTCTGTTTCTACTGCAAACTTCTTCTGGTTCTGCTTCTACTTCTCTTTCTGCTTCTGGTTCTCCTGCTTGA
>NW_012321290.1:0-1644 GCF_000151885.1 Dipodomys ordii
ATTCTGCTTCTCCTGCTTCTTCTGCTTCTCCTGCTTCTCTTTCTGCTTCTCCTTCTGCTTCTGCTTCTCCTTCTGCTTCTGCTTCTGCTCTTCTCCTTCTTCTGTTTCTTTTGCTTCTGTTTCTTCTGCTTCTTCTTCTTCTGTTTCTTCTGATTCTACTTCTGCTTCTCCTTCTTCTCCTCTTTCTGCTTCTACTTTTACTTCTTCTGATTCTCCTGCTTCTCCTACTTGTTCTCCTTCTGTTTCTGCTTCTCTTTCTGCTTCTTCTTCTCCTTCTGCTGCTCCTTCTCCTTCTTCTGCTTCTCCCTCTGATTCTGCTTCTTATGCTTATATTTTTCTTCTGCTTCTGCTTCTCCTGCTTCTGCTTCTTCTGCTTCTACTGCTTCTCCTTATGCTTCTCCTTCGCCGCCTTCTTCTTCTTCTTCTTCTTCTTCTTCTTCTTCTTCTTCTTCTTCTTCTTCTTCTTCTTCTTCTTCTTCTTCTTCTTCTTCCTCTTCTTCTTTTTCTTCTTCTCTTTCTTTTGCTTCTGCTTTTCCTGCTTCTTCTGCTTCTACTGCTTCTCTTTCTGCTTCTCATTCTGCTTCTCCTTCTGCTTCTCCTATTGCTTCTGCTGCTCTTCCTTCTCCTTCTCCTACTTCTGCTTCTCCTTCTGCTTCTGCTTCTCCTTCTGCTTCTCCTTATATTTCTCTTTCTCCTTCTCGTTCTTCTGCTTCTACTTCTGCTTTTGCTTCTGCTACTTATGCTTCTTCTGTTTCTTTTGCTTCTGCTTCAGTTGCTTCTGCTTCTTAGCTTCTCCTGCTTCTTCTGCTTCTGTTTCTGCTTCTTCTTCTTCTTCTCTTTCGGGTTCTCCTGCTTCTGCTTCTGGTGCTTCTCCTGCTTCTCTTTCT
Organism: Dipodomys ordii; assembly: GCF_000151885.1. Taxonomy (NCBI): domain Eukaryota; kingdom Metazoa; phylum Chordata; class Mammalia; order Rodentia; family Heteromyidae; genus Dipodomys; species Dipodomys ordii. Next base: position 888 of record NW_012321290.1, read on the forward strand.
GCTACTCATTCTGCTTCTGCTTCTCCTTCTGCTTCTGCTTCTCCTCCTTCTCCTTCTCCTTCTCCTACTTCTGCTTCTCCTTCAGCTTCTGCTTCTTCTGCTTCTCCTGCTTCTCCTTCTGCATCTCCTTCTGCTTGTTCTTATGCTTCTTCTTCTGCTTCTGCTTCTCCTGCTTCTTTTGGTTCACCTTTTGCTTCTGCTTCTTTTGGTTTTCCTGCTTCTCCTTCGGCATCTCCCTCTGCCTCTCCTTCTGCTTCTCCTTCTGTTTCTCCTTCTTCTTCTCGTTCTTCTGCTTTTCCTTCTGCTTCTACATGTGCTCCTTCTCCCTCTGCTTCTGCTTCTCATGCTTCTTCTTTTTCTTCTGCTTCTGCTTCTCCTGCTTCTGCTTCTTCTGCTTCTCCTGCTTCTCTTTCTGCTTCTCCTGCTGCTTGTCCTTCTGCTCCTCCTTCTCCTTCTTCTACTTCTCCTTCTGCTTCTACTTCTGCTTCTTCTTCTTCTCCTTCTTCTTCTCCAGCTTCTCCTTCTTCTTCTCCTTTTGCTTCTTCTTATCCTTCTTCTTCTTCTTCTTCTTCTTCTTCTTCTTCTTCTTCTTCTTCTTCTTCTCTTCTCTCTCTTCTTCTCTCTCTACTCTCTCTCTCTACTCTGCTCTCTCTCTCTGCTGAACTCCGCTCTGCTCACTGCTCTGCAATGTGCTCTACAGCTCCTCTATTCTTATATTCTTCTGCTATCATCTGCATACTCAGAAGCTACGCAGCAC
>NW_012321291.1:0-1644 GCF_000151885.1 Dipodomys ordii
TTACTTTCTTCTTTTCCTTCTGTTTCTACTTCTCCTTCTGCTCCTGCTTCTTCTCCTTCTTCTGTTTTTTCTGCTTCTGCTTCTCCTGCTACTGCTTCTCCTGCTTCTCGTTCTGCTTCCCTTTCTGCTTCTCCTTCTCCTTCTTCTGCTTCTCCTTCTGCTTCTGTGTCTCCTTCTGCTTCTGCTTCTGCTTCAATTTCTCCTTCTGCTTCTCATTCTGCTTCTGCGTCTTCTGCTTCTCCTGCTTCTGCTTCTCCTGCTTCTCCTACTTCTCGTGCTGCTTCTCCTTCTGTGTCTCTTTCTTCTTCTGCTTATCCTTTTGCTTCTCCTACTCCTAATCCTTCTCTTTCGCCTTCTCCGTCTTCTTCTTCTGCTTCTCCAGCTGCTTCTGCTTCTGCTTATTCTACTATTTCTGTTTCTTCTGCTTCTGCTTCACATTGTGCTTCTTCTGTTTCTCCTGCTTCAGATTCTGCTTCTTCGGCTTCTCCTGTTTCTTCTGCTTCTGCTTCTCCTGCTCCTTCTGCTTCTCCTGCTTCTCTTTCTGCTTCTCCTTCTGCTTCTGCTTCTCCTTCTGCTTCTGCTTCTGCTCTTCTCCTTCGTCTTGTTCTTTTGCTTCTGTTTCTTCTGCTACTTCTTCTTCTGTTTCTTCTGATTCTACTTCTGCTTCTCGTCTTCTCCTCTTTCTGCTCCTACTTCAGCTTCTTCTGATTCTCCTGCTTCTCCTTCTTATTCTCCTTCTGTTTCTGCTTCTCTTTCTGCTTCTGCTTCTCCTTCTGCTGCTGCTTCTCCTTTTCCTTCTTATGCTTCTCCCACTGCTTCTGCTTCTTTTGCTTATTCTTTTTCTTCTGCTTCTGCTTCTCCTGCTTCTGCTTCTTCTGCTTCTACTGCTTCTCCTTATGCTTCTCCTTATGCTGCTTCTTCTTCTTCTTCTTCGTCTACTTCTTCTTCTTCTCTTACTTCTGCTTCTGCTTTTCCTGCTTCTTCTGCTTCTCATTCTGCTTCTCATTCTGCTTCTGTTTCTCCTTCTGCTCCTCCTATTGCTTCTGCTGCTCTTCCTTCTCCTTCTCCTTCTCCTACTTCTGCTCCTCCTTCTGCTTCTGCTTCTTCTACTTCTCCTGCTTCTCCTTCTGCATCTTCTTCTGCTTCTGTTTCTCCTTCTGCTGCTTCTTCTGCTTCTGCTTCTCCTTCTTCTGCTTCTCCTTCTGATTCTCCTTCTGCTGCTCCTTCTCCTTCTTCCTCTGATTCTGCTTCTTATGCTTATTCTTTTTCTACTGCTTCTGCTTCTCCTGCTTCTGCTTCCTCTGCTTCTCTGCTTCTCCTTATGCTTCTCCTTCTTCTTCTCCTTCTTCTTCTTCTTCTTCTTCTTCTTCTTCTTCTTCTTCTTCTTCTTCTTCTTCTTCTTCTTCTTCTTCTTCTTCTTCTTCTTCTTCTTCTTCTTCTTCTTCTTCTTCTCCTTCTCTTTCTTCTGCTTATGATTTTCCTGTTCTTCTGCTTCTACTGCTTCTCTTTCTGCTTCTCTTTCTGCTTCTGCTTCTCCTATTGCTTCTCCTATTGCTTCTGCTGCCCTTCCTTCTCCTTCTTCTTCTCCTACTTCTGCTTCTCCATTCTGCTTCTGCTTCTTCTGCTTCTCCTGCTTCTCCTCTG
>NW_012321292.1:0-1644 GCF_000151885.1 Dipodomys ordii
CCTCAAGTACCCTATCATCATGGTAGCTCGAACCACAGGAGACAGTCCCCAGCATCCGTAAGGGAAGTATAGATAATGTGAACATAGAGCTGTAAAAAACCCTGGGGGAATCTCTGTCCAGGGGAGACTGGAGGAGAGGGAAGAAGACTGCTTTGTTCTCTGCCAAGCTCAGGCTGGACTTTCAGGGGCCAGTACTCCTCTCCAAGGGTGGTCTGTGGAGCCATGGAACCTTCCAGCAGGGCTGGTGACAGTGGCCTTTAGATCCCCCCTCAGCTGAGGTCCTCTGGTGCCTGGGGGATGGGCCCCAGCTGCTTGACTTCCTGGGAAATCTCAGCCTGAACTTAAATCCTAATTTATATCGCTGGGAAGGTAATTTATACACTCATGTAAATTCCTTTTTACTGCTGAGTTTTGAGTAACAGGTGTGTAATTATTTCCAGCTCGCCTTTCAAGACAATTCTAAACCGCGGGCTGTTAAGACCTTAATATTCTTCAGGGTTGCCAGGGATGGTATTTTTCCTGGATCAAATTCATCCCCCCTGTTGGGGCTGACATTATTGGGTTACAGATTTTGCTTCAGGAGGCTGGAAGGCTTAGCCGTGTGTGTGTGTGTGTGTGTGTGTGTGTGTGTTGGGGCTGACATTATTGGGTTACAGATTTTGCTTCAGGAGGCTGGAAGGCTTAGCCATGTGTGTGTGTGTGTTGGGGCTGACATTATTGGGTTACAGATTTTGCTTCAGGAGGCTGGAAGGCTTAGCCGTGTGTGTGTGTGTGTGTGTGTGTGTGTGTGTTGGGGCTGACATTATTGGGTTACAGATTTTGCTTCAGGAGGCTGGAAGGCTTAGCCGTGTGTGTGTGCGTGTGTTGTTGGGGGCTGACATTATTGGGTTACAGATTTTGCTTCAGGAGGCTGGAAGGCTTAGCCGTGTGTGTGTGTGTGTGTGTGTGTGTGTGTTGGGGCTGACATTATTGGGTTACAGATTTTGCTTCAGGAGGCTGGAAGGCTTAGCCGTGTGTGTGTGTGTGTGTGTGTGTTGGGGCTGACATTATTGGGTTACAGATTTTGCTTCAGGAGGCTGGAAGGCTTAGCCGTGTGTGTGTGTGTGTGTGTGTGTGTGTGTGTGTGTGTGTGTGTGTGTGTGTGTGTAGAGGAGGTGAACAGCCAAGGCTGGCCCTGGCCCTGTGTGTGTTGCTATTTTTTATTTTTGCAGCCTGGTCTCTTCTTTATTGAGTCATGGATATTCCTTGCAGACCTACTATGAGCAAAGTTCTACGAGGATTGCATAACAAGTGCAGCAGCTAATGAACCTTAGGGAAGATTAGTTGTGGGCGGGGAGGGATGGGGACGAGTCCTGAGGCTTGAACTCAGGGCCTGGGCACTGTCCCTGCAGCTCCTAGCCTGGCTGACCCTGGCTGATGCCTTCGCCTTGGGCTTCAGGGTTCTCAGCCGGTAGTTGAAATGATATGGGCCCAGACAGTTGGTGTCCAGCCCTGCCCCACTTCCCAGGAGCACTGGGGTGTGGGGCGTGGATGCTTGCCAAGGCAGCCCAGCTGGCTTCTTGACACCAGCTCTGCAGTGGGCTGGGCTTGGGCCACATGACCCAGGTGCCCCTTTGGGAGGCTGGGCAAGGCCTGAGTCCCAGT
>NW_012321293.1:0-1644 GCF_000151885.1 Dipodomys ordii
GTATTTTATTAGCGTCTCAATTTCTGTACTACTCTACAGATGCTTGGTCATACACAATCTCAGTGTAAGACTACAGAAAAGTGTTAACTTGTTGCATAACATGGGAGAATGTTCAAATCAAAAGGACAAACAAATCAGCAGCTCTATCTCTCTCATAGAAAAGAATATCTGGTTGAAATAACTCACATTTGCTTGGGCAATCTTCATTGTATCATTTTAAACCCAGGTTTCTATGTTCTGATCCATTCATAATCTTCAAGATTTGTGAAGTTCTGGCCCATCCTCAAAGCATCTTGTAATCTAAGACAGTGCACAGGGCACTAGCCATCACATCTGACTTGTAGACTATGAACGTGGAGGAGGAGACTATGGAAGTGATCTATCCTTTCTATTTGAGAAGACTTTCTAGACTTCTCATGGAATACCTCAGCATCTGTTCTATTAGAATTTAGTTGTGCAACCTTACCATGTGAGAATCTAAGGCTGTAGAGTTTTTTTGTAGATCATAAGGAGCACCTTTCTATCAATTGAAGGCAACAGAATTTGGGAAACAAAATAGAGGCCAAGGTGATAATCGTGGGTATGCCAGTTTTAGGGATCATTTCAGGAACACAGTCAGACATAATTCTGACCTTCGACCCCCCCCCCCCCGCACCAAAATCCACAACCCTACCCTCGGAACAAAATAAAACAAATTTGCTTGAATCTCACGCTGCCTTTTGTTTGTAATTGACGCAATAGGCGAAGGGGAGGGATATCATTTCTTGTGCCTGACGGGGGCGGGGAGGGGGGAGGGGGCGGGGGAATTGGAGAGGAGAGAAGAGGGGGCAGAGGGCATCTCAGTGTATCTGTGTGTGTGCGTGCGTGCATCTTTGAGGAAACTCAAAGATCGGACGCGACAGAGCATGTATTTAGTCCAGCCGGACCAATTCACCACGTCTCTGTCTCTTGTCTCTCTGTTTCTGTTTCTCTATTTCTCTCTCTGTGTCTCTCTTTGTCTCTGTCTGTCTGCCTGTCTGTCTGTCTCTCTCTCTCTCTCGTTTGAATTATCTCTCCCGCCCGCCCGCCCGCCCGCACTCCCTCCCTCCTTTTCCTCTCGACTTGCCAGTCAATCCTGGGGCTTGAGCTACTGTACTGGCGCTCCAACACACAACGGTCCCACTCCGAGCCTGCCTGCCTGCCTGCCTGCCTATGCATGGGCCCCATACTCCAACGAGGCACATCATCATCCCCACCCCACCCCTTCTCTGAAAAGAAGGCAGTCTCTCTCGGGGCCAGCCAGCCTGGGCCGGTTTTCTCAGTCAGTCAGTGCGTGGTTTGTTTGTTCTCTTTTTTCCCCCATGCATTTCATGAGACAAAACTGCAATTCACAAAACCACCGCTAGATGGCGCGCGTTCGCCGTCGACAAGGTGGATGGGGCGGCGGGAGGGGCAAAACACGGGTCGGGTCAGTCACTCACTCAGTCAGTCAGTCCTCACCTACCCGGCTGTGGGGAGTGAGAGTTCTGACATACACATACATATAGGTTGTTATGATTCATTATTATCATCATTTGCTTTTCCTCTGTCGTAGCCATGACGACGGGGAGGGGGGAGGGCGGGGTTTCGACCGCCAGCCGACGTGTTGCGGAGGGGAGGGGGAGG
>NW_012321294.1:0-1644 GCF_000151885.1 Dipodomys ordii
TGAGTAGCTTAAGGAGAAGGAGAAGAAGCAGCAGAAGGAGAAGCAGCAGAAGAAGCTGAAAAACAAGCAGGAGAAGCAGAAGCACAAAGAGAAGTAGAAGCAGAAGAAGCAGAAGCAGAAGAAGAAGCAGTAGAAGCATAAGAAGCAGAAGCAGGAGAAGCAGAAATAGAAGAAATAAAGAAGCATAAGATGCAGAAGCAGATGGAGAAACAGAAGAAGGAGAAAGAGCACCAGAAGGTGAAGCAGAAGGAGATGCAGAAGCAGAAAGAGAAGCAGAAACAGAAGGAGAAGAAGAAGGAGAAGTTGGAGAATCAGAAGAAGCAGAAGCAGAAAGAGAAGGAGAAGAAGGAGAAGGAGAAGCAGAAGGAGAAGGACAAGCAGGAGAAGCAGAAGAAGCAGAAGCAGGAGAAGCAGAAGAAGAAGAAAGAGAAGGAGCAGAAGGAGAAGCAGAAGGAGAAACAGAAAGAGAAGCAGAAGAAGCAGTAGCAGGAGAAGCAGAAACAGAAGAAACAGAAGAAGCCCAAGAAGCAGAAGGAGAACCTGAAGCAGAAGGACAAGCAAAAGCAGCAGAAACTGGAAAAGCAGAAGCAGAAGAAACAGAACAAGGAGAAGAAGCAGAAGCAGAAAGAGAAGCAGAAGAAGAAGAAGGAGAAAGAGAAGGATTAGGAGTAGGAGGAGCAGAAGGAGAATCAGAAGCAAAAAGAGAAGCAGAAGGAGAAGCAGAAGGAGAAACAGAAGAAGCAGAAGTAGGAGAAGCAGAAGCAGAAGGAGAATGAGAAGCACAAGAAGGAGAAATTGAAGGAGAAGGAGAATGAGACGGAGAAGCAGAAGGAGAATTAGGAGAAGCAGAAGAAGAAGCAGGGGAAGCAGAAGCAGAAGAAACAGAAGAAAGAGAAGAGCAGAAGCAGAAGCAGACGGAGAAGCAGAAGCAAAAGGTGAAGCAGAAGAAGCAGAAGCTGAAGCAGAAGAAGAAGAAACAGAAAAAGCAGAAGAAGCAGAAGAAGAAGCAGCAGGAGAAGCAGAAGAATAAGAAGGAGAAAGAGAAGGATTAGGAATAGGAGAAACAGAAGGATAAGCAGAAGCAGGAAGAGAAGGAGAAGGAGAAGCAGGAGAAGCAGAAGAAGCAGAAGCAGGAGAAGCAGAAGCAGAATGAAAAGCAGAAGAAGGAGAAATTGAAACAGAAGAAGATGCAGAAAGAGAAGCAGGAGCAGTAGTAGAAGCAGAAGAAGGAGAAGCAGAAGGAGAAGCATAAAGAGAAACAGAAGGAGAAGCAGGAGAAGCAGAAGCAGGAGAAGCAGAATCAGAAGAAATAGAAGAAGGAGAAGAAGCAGAAGCAGAAAGAGAAGCAGAAACAGAAGGAGAAGCAGAAATAGAAGCAGAAGAAGCCGAAGAAGCAAAACCAAAACCTAAAGCAGAAGGAGAAGCAGGAGAAGCAGAAGAAGCAGAATCTGGAGAAGAAGAAGGAGAACCAGAAGGAGAAGCAGAAGCAGAAAGAGAAGCAAAAGCAGAAGGAGAAGCAGAAGAAACAGAAGAAACAGAATCAGTAGTAGAAGAAGCTGAAGATGCAGAACCAGAAAGAGAAGCAGAAGGAATAGCAGAAGAACGAGAAGGAGAAATAGAAGGAAAATCAGAAGGAGACGCAGG
>NW_012321295.1:0-1644 GCF_000151885.1 Dipodomys ordii
TTCTTCGGCTTCTCCCAATTCATCTGCTTCTGCTTCTCAAGCTTCATCTGCTTCTCCTACTTCTCTTACAGATTCTCCTTCGAATCTGCTTCTCATCTGCTTCTGCTTCTACTCATATCCATCTTCTATATCTTTAGCTTCTATATCATCTACTTCTTCATCTTCTGAATCTTCTGATTCTACTTCAGCATCTCCTTCTTCTCCTCTTTATACTACTACTTCTGCTTCTTCAGATTCTCCTGCTAATCCTTCTGTTTCAGCTACTCTAAAAACATAAAAATCACCATATGCTGCTCCTTCTCCTTCTCCTTCTTCTTCTTCTCCCACTGCTTCTGCTTCTTTTGCTTATTCTTTTTCTTCTGCTTCTCCTGCTTCTGCTTCTACCGCTTCTTCTTATGCTTCTCCTTATGCTTCTCCTTATGCTGCTGCTTCTTTTCTTCTTCCTCTTCATCATCTTATTAGTATTCATCTTCTTCTTCTCTTTCTTCTGCTTCTGCTTTTCCAGCTTCTTCTGCTTCTACTGTTTCTCTTTCTGCTTCTCATTCTGCTTCTGCTTCTCCTTCTGCTTCTCCTATAGCTTCTGCTGCACTTCCTTCTCCTTCTCCTTCTCCTACTTCTGCTTCTCCTTCTGCTTCTGCTTCTTCTGTATCTCCTGCTTCTCGTTCTGCATCTTTTTCTGCTTCTGCTTCTCCTTCTGATGCTTCTTCTGCTTCTGCTACTCCTTCTTCTGATTCTCCTTCTGATTCTCCTTCTACTTCTCTTTCTGCTGATCCTTGTCCTTCTTCTGCTTCTCCCTCTGAATCTTCTTCTTATGCTTATTCTTTTTCTACTGCATCTGCTTCTCCAAATTCTGCTTCTTCTGCTTCTACTTCTTCTCCTTATGCTACAACTTCTCCTTCTCTCTCTCTCTCTCTCTCTCTCTCTCTCTCTCTCTCTCTCTCTCTCTCTCTCTCTCACGTCGTCGTCATCATGTCTCCCTTTCTTCCGCATCTTCTTTTCCTGCATCTTCTGCTTCTACTGATTCTCTCTTTGCTTCTCATTCTGCTTCTGCTTCTCCTTCTGCTTCTCCTATTGCTTCTGCGGCTCTTCCTTCTCCTTCTCCTACTTCTACTTCTCCTTCTGCTTCTGCTTCTTCTGCTTCTCCTGCTTCTCCTTCTGCATCTTCTTCTGCTTCTGCTTTTCCTTCTGCATCTTCTTCTGCTTCTCCTTCTGCTTCTTCTGCTTCTCCTTCTGCTTCTGCTTCTGTTTTTCCTTCTCCTTCTCATTCTTCTGCTTTTCCTTCTGCTTCTCCTTCTGCTTCTGCTGCAACTGCTACTGCTTCTGCTTCTTTTGTTTCTTCTGCTTCTCCTTCTGCTTTTGATTCTCTTTCCGCTTCTGCTTCTCCTTCACCTTCTCATTCTGCTTCTCCAGATTCTGCTTCTTCTGCTTCTCCTGCTTCTCCTTCTGCTTCAGGTTCTGCTTCTGCTTCTTCGGATTCTTATGCTTCTGCTTCTCTTTCTGCTTCTGCTTCTCATTCTGCTTCTCCAGATTCTGCTTCTTCTGCTTCTCCTGCTTCTCCTCCTGCTTCAGGTTCTGCTTCTGCTTCTTCGGATTCTTATGCTTCTGCTTTTCCTGCTTCTGCTTCTTCTGCTTCCCCTCCTTCTC
>NW_012321296.1:0-1644 GCF_000151885.1 Dipodomys ordii
CATGCATCTCATTCTGCTTCACCTTCTGGTGCTCTTTCTCCTTCTTCTGTTTCTCACTCTGCTTCTGCTTCTTATGCTTCTTCTTTATCTTCTGCTTCTGCTTCTCCTGCGTCTGCTTCTTATGCTTCTACTGCTTCTTCTTCTTCTGCTGCTTCTTCTGCTTCTACTTCTCTTTCTGCTTCTGCTTCTCCTGCTTGTTTTTCTGCTTCTTCTGCTGCTTCTCCTTCTGCTGCTTCTTCTACTTCTCCTTCTCCTTCTCCTTCTCTTTTTGCTTCGCCTTCTGCTTCTGCTTCTTCTGTTTCTCCTGCCTGAATTTCTGATTCTACTTCTTCTGCTGCTTCTCCTTCTGCTTCTGCTTCTACTTCTGATTCTGATTCTGCTTCTTCTGCTTCTTCTTTTTCGGCTTCTCCTGCTTCTGCTTCTTGTGCTTCTCCTGCTTCTCTTTCTGCTTCTCATTCCGCTTCTGCTTCTCCTTCTGCTTCTGCTTCTCCTCCTTCTCCTTCTCCTACTTCTGCTTCTCCTTCAGCTTCTGCTTCTTCTGCTTCTCATGCTTCTCCTTCTGCATCTCCTTCTGCTTATGCTTGGCCTTATGCTTCTTCTTCTGCCTCTGCTTCTCCTTCTCCTTCTTTTGCTTCTCCTTTTGCTTCTGCTTCTTCTGCTTTTCCTGCTTCTCCTTCTGCTTCTGCTTCTTCTGCTTTTCCTTCTGCATCTTCTTCTGCTTCTGCTTCTCCTTCTCCTTCTTCTGCTTCTCCTTCTTATTCTCCTTCTGCTTCTTCTTCTTCCGCTTTACCTGCTTCTCTTTCTGCTTCTCCTTCTGCTTCTCCTTCTGTTTCTCCTTCTCCTTCTTGTACTTCTGCTTTTACTTCTGCTTCTCCTTCTCCTTCTGCTACAACTGCTACTGCTTCTACTTCTTCTGTTTCTTCTGCTTCTCCTTCTGATTTTTATTCTCTTTCTGCTTCTGCTTCTCCTTCTGCTTCTCTTTCTGCTTCTCCAGATTCTGCTTCTTCTGCTTCTCCTGCTTCTCCTCCTGCTTTAGGTTTTGCTTTTGCTTCTTCGGCTTCTTCTGCTTCTATTTCTGCTTCTCCTTCTGTTTCTGCTTCTCTTTCTGCTTCTGCTTCTTTTCCTTCTTCTATTTCTTCTGATTCTGCTTCTCCTGCTTCTGCTTCTCCTGCTTCTCCTTCTGTTTCTCTTTATGCTTCTCCTTCTGCTTCTCCTTCTTCTGCTTCTACTACTTCTCCTGCTTCTCTTTCTGCATCTTCTTCTGTTTCAATTTCTCCTTCTTCTGCTTCATTCTGCTTCTGTTTCTCCTGTTTCTGCTTCTTCTACTTCTCCTGCTTCTTCTACTTCTCCTGCTTGTCCTTCTCATTCTCCTTCTCTTTCTGCTTCTAATTATCCTTCTGTTTCTCCTACTCCTAATCCTTCTCTTTCTCCTTCTCCTTCTTCTTCTTCTGCTTCTCCTGCTGCTTCTTCTTCTGCTTCTTCTGCTTTTTCTGTTTCTTCTTCTTCTGCTTCAGCTTCTGCTTCTTCTGCTTCTCCTTTTGCTTCTGCTTCTCCGTCTGCTTCTGCTTCTGCTCTTCTCCTTCTTCTGTTTCTTCTGCTTCTGCTTCTCCTGCTTCTTCTTCTGCTTCTCCTACTTCTCTTCTG
>NW_012321297.1:0-1644 GCF_000151885.1 Dipodomys ordii
GAGAAGCAGAACAGAATGAGAAGCAGAAAGAGAAGCAGTAGAAGCAGAAGAAGCAGGAAAAGCAGAAGCAGACGAAAGAGAAGAAGAAGAAGAAGAAGAAGAAGAAGAAGAAGAAGAAGAAGAAGAAGAAGAAGAAGAAGAAGAAGAAGAAGAAGAAGAAGAAGAAGAAGGAGAAGAAGAAGAAAAAGAAGAAGAAGAAGAAGAAGCATAAGGAGAAGCATAAGGAGAAGCATAAGGAGAAGCAGGAGAAGCAGAAAAAGCAGAAGCAGGAGAAGCAGAAGATAAAGAATAAGCAAAAGAAGCAGAAGCAGAATCACTGGGGGAAGCAGAAGAAGGAGAAGGAGAAGGAGCAGCAGAAGGAGAAGCAGAAGCAGAAAGAGAGTCAGAAACAGAAGGAGAACAAGAAGGAGAAGCAGGAGAATCAGAAGAAGCAGAAGTAGAAGCAGAAATAGAAGGAGAAGAAGGAGAAGCAGAAGTAGAATCAGAAGAAACAGAAGAAGAAGAAGCACAAGAAACAGAAGCAAAAGAAACAGAAGAAGGAGAAGAGCAGAAGCAGAAGGAGAAGCAGAAGCAGAAGGAGAAGCAGAAAGAGAAGCAGGAGAAGCAGAAGAAGCAGGAGAAGCAGAAGCAGAAGAAACAGGAGAAGCCGAAGAAGCAGAAGCAGAATCTGAAGCAGAAGGAGAAACAGAAGAAGCACAATCTGAAGCAGAAGCAGAAGAAACAGAAATAGTAGAATAAGCAGAAGCAGAAGCACCAGGAGAAGCAGAAGAAGAAGAAGAAGAAGAAGGAGAAAGCGAAAGAGAAGGATTAGGAGTAGGAGAAGCCAAAGGATAAGCAGAAGCAGAAAGAGACGCAGAAGGAGAAGCAGCAAGACAAGTAGGAGAAGCAGGAGAAGCAGAAGCAGGAGAAGCAGAAGAAACAGAAGACGCAGAAGCAGAATGAGAAGCAGAAGGAGAAATTGAAGCAGAAGCAGAAGCAGAAGGAGAAGCAGAAAGAGAAGCAGAAGAAGCAGTAGCAGGAGAAACAGAAGCAGAAGAAACAGAAGAAGCCCAAGAACCAGAAGGAGAACCTGAAGCAGAAGGAGAAGCAGAAGCAGCAGAAGCTGGAAAAGCAGAAGCAGAAGAAGCTTGAAAAGCAGAAGCAGAAGAAACAGAAAAAGCATAAGAAGCAGAAGCAGAACGAGAAGCAGAAGAAGAAGGAGAAAGAGAAGGATTAGGAGTAGGAGGAGCAGAAGCAGAATAAGAAGCAGAAAGAGAAGCAGAAGTAGAAGCAGAAGGAGAAACAGAAGAAGCAGAAGCAGGAGAAGGAGAAGCAGAAGAAGAATGAGAAGCACAAGAAGGAGAAATTGAAGGAGAAGGAGAATGAGACGGAGAAGCAGAAGGAGAAGTATGAGAAGCAGAAGAAGAAGAAGCAAGAGAAGCAGAAGCAGAAGAAACAGAAGAAGGAGAAGAGCAGAAGCAGAAGCAGAAGAAGCAGAAGCAGAAGGAGAAGCAGAAGAAGCAGAAGCTGAAGCAGAAGAAGAAGAAACAGAAAAAGCAGAAGAAGCAGAAGAAGCAGCAGGAGAAGCAGAAGAAGGAGAAGGAGAAAGAGAAGGATTAGGCGTAGAGAAACAGAAGGATAAGCAGAAGCAGAAAGAGAAGGAGA
>NW_012321298.1:0-1644 GCF_000151885.1 Dipodomys ordii
TCCTTCTCCTTCTTCTCCTTCTCTTTCTGCTTCTGCTTCTTCTATTTCTCCAACTTCTCCTTCTTCTTCTCCTTCCATTTCTGCTTCTCTTTCTGCTTCTGCATCTCCTTCTGCTTCACCTTCTTCTGCTCTTTCTCCTTCTTTTGTTTCTCCCTCTGCTTCTGCTTCTTATGCTTCTTCTTTATCTTCTGCTTCTGCTTCTCCTGCTTCTGCTTCTTGTGCTTCTACTGCTTCTTCTTCTGCTTCTGTTTCTTCTGCTTCTACTTCTCTTTCTGCTTCTGCTTCTCCTGCTTGTTTTTCTGCTTCTTCTGCTGCTTCTCCTTCTGCTGCTTCTTCTACTTCTCCTACTGCTTCTCTTTTTGCTTCTCCTTCTGCTTCTGCTTCTGCTTCTTCTGTTTCTCCTGCCTGAATTTCTGGTTCTACTTCTTCTGCTGCTTCTCCTTCTGCTTCTGCTTCTACTTCTGCTTCTGATTCTGCTTCTTCTCTTTCGGCTTCTCCTGCTTCTGCTTCTTGTGCTTCTCCTGCTTCTCTTTCTGCTTCTCATTCCGCTTCTGCTTCTCCTTCTGCTTCTGCTTCTCCTCCTTCTCCTTCTTCTACATCTGCTTCTCCTTCATCTTCTGCTTCTTCTGCTTCTCCTGCTTCTCCTTCTGCATCTCCTTCTGCTTGTGCTTGTCCTTATGCTTCTTCTTCTGCCTCTGCTTCTCCTTCTCCTTCTTTTGCTTCTCCTTTTGCTTCTGCTTCTTCTGCTTTTCCTGTTTCTCCGTCTGATTCTGCTTCTTTTGCCTTTCCTGATTCTCCTTCTGCTTCTCCTTCTTCTTCTCCTTCTGTTTCTCCTTCTCCTTCTCGTTCTTCTGCTATTCCTTCTGCTTCTCTTTCTGCTTCTGCATCTTCAGCTTCTTATGCTACTGCTTTTGCTTCTTCTGTTTCTTCTGCTTCTCCTTCTGCTTTTGCTTCTCTTTCCGCTTCTGCTTCTCCTTCTTCTTCTCCAGATTCTGCTTTTTCTGCTTCTCCTTCCGCTTCAGGTTCTGCTTCTGCTTCTTCGGCTTCTTCTGCTTCTAATTCTGCTTCTCATTCTGTTTCTGCTTCTCTTTCTGCTTCTGCTTCTTCTCCTTCTTCTATTTCTTCTGCTTATGCTTCTCCTGCTTCTCCTGCTTCTCCTTCTGTTTCTCTTTATTCTTATCCTTCTTCTACTCCTTCTCCTTCTTCTGCTTTTCCTTCTACTTCTGCTTCTGCTTCTGCTTCTCCTTCTGCATCTTCTTCTGTTTTAATTTCTCCTTCTCGTGCTTTTCATTCTGCTTCTGCTTCTCCTGCTTCTGCTTCTTCTGCTTCTCCTGCTTCTCCTTCTCCTTCTCCTTCTCTTTCTGCTTCTGCTTATCCGTCTGTTTCTCCTACTCCTAATCCTTCTCTTTCTCCTTCTCCTTCTTCTTCTGCTTTTCCTGCTTCTTCTTCTTCTGCTTCTTCTTCTTTTTCTGCTTTTTCACTTTCTTCGGCTTCAGCTTTTGCTTCTTCTGCTTCTCCTTCTGCTTCTGTTTCTCCTTCTGCCTCTGCCCTTCTCCTTCTTCTGTTTCTTCTGCTTCTGCTTCTCCTGCTTCTCCTTCTTCTGCTTCTCCTACTTCTCCTACTGCTTCTCCGTCTCCTTCTCCT
>NW_012321299.1:0-1643 GCF_000151885.1 Dipodomys ordii
GAATCTTCTGCTTCTACTCCTTTTGCTTCTCCTACTCCTAATCCTTTTCTTTCGCCTTCTCCTTCTTCTTCTTCTTCTCCTGCTGCTTCTGCTTCTGCTTATTCTACTATTTCTGTTTCTTCTGCTTCAGATTGTGCTTCTTCTGTTTCTCCTTCTGCTTCAGATTCTGCTTCTGCTTCTTCGGCTTCTCCTGTTTCCTCTGCTTCTGCTTCTCCTGCGTCTTCTGTTTCTCCTGCTTCTCTTTCTGCTTCTGCTTATCCTTCTTGTTCTCCTGCTCCTAATCCTTCTCTTTCTCCTTCTCCTTCTTCTTCTTCTGCTTCTCCTGCTGCTTCTTCTGCTTTTTCTGCTACTTCTTCTTCTCCTTCCGCTTCTGTTTCTCCTTCTGCTTCTGCTCTTCTCCTTCTTCTGCTTCTGCTTCTCCTGATTCTTCTTCTTCTGCTTCTCCTACTTTTCCTTCTCCTTCTCCTACTTCTGTTTCTCCTTCTGCTTTTGCTTCTTCTGCTTCTCCTTCTGCATCTTCTTCTGCTTCTGCTTCTCCTTCTGCTGCTTCTTCTGCTTCTGCTTCTCCTTCTTCTGCTTCTCCTTCTGCTTCTCCTTCTGCTGCTCCTTCTGCTTCTCGTTTTGCTTCTGATTCTCCTTCTGCTCTTCCTACTCCTAATCCTTCTCTTTCTCCTTCTGCTTCTTCTTCTTCTGCTTCTCGTTCTGCTTCTGCTACTGCTTCTTCTGCGTGTTCTGTTTCTTCTGCTTCAGGTCCTGCTTCTGCTTCTTCAGCTTCTTCTCTTTCTCCTGTTTCTGCTTCTCCTGCTACTGCTTCTTCTCCTTCTCTTTCTGCTTCTCCTTCTGCTTCTGCTTCTCCTTCTGCTCCTTCTCCTTCTTCTGTTTCTCCTTCTTCTTCTGCTTCTCCCGCTTCTGCTTCTTCTGCTTCTCCTTCCTTTCCTCTGCTTCTGCTTCTCCTTCTCCTTCTTCTGCTTCTCTTTCTGCTTCTTCTTCTCCGTCTGCTTCACCTTCTGCTGCTCCTTCTCCTTCTTCTGTTTCTCCCTCTGCTTCTGCTTCTGCTTCTTATGCTTCTTCTTGTTCTTCTGCTTCTGCTTCAGATTGTGCTTCTTCTGTTTCTCCTTCTGCTTCAGATTCTGCGTCTGCTTCTTCGGATTCTTCTGTTTCTTCTGCTTCTTCTTCTCCTGCTTCTCTTTCTGCTTCTCCTTCTGCTTCTGATTCTCCTTCTGCTTGTGCTTCTGCTCTTCTCCTTCTTCTGTTTCTTTTGATTCTGTTTCTTCTGCTTCTTCTTCTTCTGTTTCTTCTGATTCTACTTCTGCTTCTTCTGATTCTCCTGCTTCTCCATTTGTTGTCCTTCTGTTTCTGCTTCTCTTTCTGCTTCTGCTTCTCCTTCTGCTGCTCTTTCTCCTTCTGCTTCTGCTTCTCCCAGTGCTTCTGCTTCTGCTTCTTTTGCTTATTCTTTTTCTTCTGCTTCTGCTTCTCCTGCTTCTGCTTCTTCTGCTTCTACTGCTTCTCCTTATGCTTCTCCTTATGCTTCTTCTTCTTCTTCTTCTTCTTCTTCTTCTTCTTCTTCTTCTTCTTCTTCTTCTTCTTCTTCAAAAAAACTTCTTCTTCTTCTTCTTCTTCTTCTCCTTCTCCTTCTCCTTCTC
>NW_012321300.1:0-1643 GCF_000151885.1 Dipodomys ordii
CAGCGGGGACAGAGAGGGTCACAGCAGGGACAAAGCGGGACACAGCGGGACACAGCGGGGGACACAGCGGGACACAGCGGGGACAAAGCGTGACACAGCGGGACACAGCGGGGGACACAGCGGAACACAGCGTGGGACAAAGCGAGGACACAGCAGGAAACAGCGGGACACAGCGGGGACTCAGCAGGGACATAGCAGGGACACAGCGGGGACACAGTGGGGGCACAGCGGGACACAGCGGGACACAGTGGGACACAGCGGGGACAAAGCGTGAGACACAGCGGGGTACAGAGCTGGAGACAGCGGGGGACACAGCCAGGACACAGGGGGACACAGCGTTGACACAGCGGGGTCTCAGCAGGGGACACAGGGGGAGACAAAGAGGGACACCACGGAACACAGCAGGACACAGCAGGAAACAGCAGTGACACTGCGGGGACACAGTGGGACACTGGGGGACACAGCGGGACACAGAGGGGGACAGAGCGGGACACAGTGGGGGACAGAGCGTGGGACACAGCGAGACACAGCGGGGACAAAGCTGGACACAGCGGGGTACACAGAGGGACACAGCGGGGACGCAGCGGGGAAACAGCGTGACACAGCAGGACACAGCGGGACACAGCGGGGGACACATCGAGGACACAGCGGCACACAGCATGGGACACAGCAAGGACACAGTGGGACACAGCGGGGGACACAGCGGGACACAGCGGGGAACACAGCGAGGACACAGCGGGACACAGCGTCACAGCCGGAAACACTGCAAGGTCACAGCGGGGGACAAAACGGGACAACACGGGACACAGTGTGACAGAGTGGGACACAGCGGGGACACTGCAGGGGCACAGCGGGACAAAGCGGGCGACAGAGTGAGACACAGCGGGGGACACAGCGGGGGACAGCAGGGGACAGAGAGGGGACACAGCGGGACACAGCAGGGGACACAGAGGGGTACACAGCGGGACACAGCCGGAAACACAGCGCGGACACAGCGGGACACACCGGGACACAGCGTCAATACAGCGGGGACAGAGAGGGTCACAGCAGGGACACAGCGGGACACAGCGGGACACAGCGGGGGACACAGCGGGACACAGCGGGGACACAGCGGGACACAGCGGGAGACAGCGGGGGACACAGCGGAACACAGCGTGGGACACAGCAAGGACACAGCAGGACAAAGCGGGACACAGCGGGACATAGCGGGGAACACAGCGGGGGACACAGCGGGACACAGCAGGACGCAGCGGGGGACACAGGGAGGACACAGCGGGACACAGCGGGGGACAGAGCGAGGACACATTGGGACACATTGGGACACAGCGGGATTCAGCGGGGGACACAGCAGTACACAGCGGGACAAAGCGGGACACAGCGGGGACACAGCAGAGACACAGCGGGGGACAGAGCGGGACACAGCGGGGGACACAGGGATGACTTAGCAGGACCCAGCGGGACCCAGCGTGGATACAGCAGGGACCCAGCTGGACACAGCGGGACACAGCCGGGACACAGCAGTAGACACAGCGGGACACAGTGCCGGACACAGCGGGACACAGCGGGGGACAAAGGGAGGACACAGCGGGACCCAGCGGGACCCAGCGTCGATACAGCAGGGACACAGCCGGACACAGTGGGGT
>NW_012321301.1:0-1643 GCF_000151885.1 Dipodomys ordii
TCATGTCCTCATATGAGTCCCGCTGTGTCCCCCGCTGTTTACCGCTGTGTTCCCCACTGTGTCCCCCGCTGTGTTCCCGCTGTGTCCCTCGCTGTGTACCTCTGTGTCCCGCTCTGTCCCTGCTTTGTCCCCGCGATGTCCCACTGTGTCCCCGCTGTTTCCCTGCTGTGATCCACTCTCTCCCGCTGTGTGCGGCTCTGTGTCCCCTGCTGTGTCCCCCGCTGTGTCCCCCTGTATCCCGGTTTGTCCCGCATTGTCCCCCGCTGTGTCCCACTGTTTCCCACTGTGCCCCTGCAGTGTCCTTGCTGTGTCCTGCTGTGTACCCCGCTGTGTCCCACTGTGTCCCGCTGTGTGCCCCCTTTGTTCCCCTCTGTGTCCTGCTGTGTCCCCTGCTGTGTCCCCGCTGTATCCCGCTGTGTCCTGCTGTGTCCCGCTGTGTACCCTGCAGTGTCCTGCTGTGTCCCCCGATGTGTCCCGCTGTGTCCCGCTGGGTCCCCCTTTGTGTCCCCGCTGTGTCCCCTGCTGTGTCCCGCTGTGTCCCCGGCTGTGTCCCCCGCTGTTTCCCGCTCTTTCACGCTGTGTCCTGCTGTGTCCTTGCTGTGTCCCCATTTGTGTCCCACTGTGTCCTCGCTGGGTTCCCCACTGGGTCCCGCTGTGTCTTCATGTGTCACGCTGTTTCCTCGCTGTGTATCCCTCTGTGTCCCCGCTGTGGCCCGATGTGTCCCTGCTGTGTCCCCCGCTGTGTCCCGCTGTGTCCCCGGCTGTGTCCCCCGCTGTATCCCGCTCTTTCCCGCTGTGTCCTGCTGTGTCGTGCTGTGTCCTTGCTGTGTCCCCATTTGTGTCCCGCTGTGTCCTCTCTGTGTCCCCCGCTGTGTCCTGCTGTGTCCCCATGTGTCACGCTGTGTCCTCTCTGTGTATCCCTCTGTGTCCCGCTGTGTCCTCGCTGTGTCCCACATGTGTCCCCGCTGTGACCCGCTGTATCCCTGCTGTGTCCATGCTGTGTCCTGCTGTGTCCAGCTGTGTCCCCGATGTCCCCTGATATGTCCCGTTGTGTCCCCGCTGTCTGCATGTGTGTCCCCGCTCTCCCCGCTGTGTCCCCCGCTGTGTCCCGCTGTGTCCTCACTGTGTCCCCAGCTGTGTCCCGCTGTGTCCCCCGCTGTGTCCCCCACTGTGTCCCGCTGTGTCCCGCTGTGTCCCCGCTGTACGCCAGTGTGTCACCACTGTCCACCGCTGTGTCCTCCGCTGTGTCCCGCTGTGTCCTCGCTGTGTCTCACTGTGTCCCCGTTTTGTCTCTGCTGTGTCCCGCTGTGTCCCTGGTGTGTCCTCGCTGTGTCCCCTCTGGGTCCCTCTGTGTACCCGCTGTGTCCCACTGTGTCCCCCGCTGTGTCCCCGCTGTGTCCCGCTGTGTCCCCGCTGTGTCCCGCTGTGTCCTGCTGTGTCCCCGCTTTGTCCCACTGTGTCCTGCTGCGTCCCCGCTGTGTCCCGGTTAGTACCGCTGTGTCTGCCTCTGTGTACCCCGCTGTGTCCTGCTGTGTCTCCCGCTGTGTCCTGCTGTGTCCTCGCTGTGTCCCCCGCTGTTTCCCGGTGTTTTCCCCTCTGTGTCACCCGCTGTGTCCTTTGATGTGTCCCCAGCTGAGTCCCGC
>NW_012321302.1:0-1643 GCF_000151885.1 Dipodomys ordii
GGCGGGAGCCAATATATGTTAATATTAGAAGCCCCGCGGAGAATATATCCGGGTAAAATCGGTAGGGTATCGTAGGCGTGTTTCCGTTGATCCACGTATGGGGGTGTCCGCGCGAGACATGGATTCAACAAAAAATGTAGAAATCAACCTTTGAGTCGCCCTGCAGATTTCGCGGGGGCGCGCAAGAGATACAATTAAGTGACTTTTGGTCGGTCGGGGGTGTGGCTACAGGGTTGACAATAAAAATAGGGTCGTGAGGCGAACGTGAATCGCATGAGGTTCAAGGTAACCAGCGTGTCTGAATATACCGAATCATCCATTGGAACCGCATCGGTTTTTACGATCAGGGCCGCTTAAACATCGCTATTGGTCCTGTGGGAGGTATAGGTACTGTCGGGGGCCTTCTGCTCCCCCCTTCCCCCAGCCCCCCCCGCCTTCGGGCTTCCAAGGAGTCCTGCTCCTAATTATCTCTTTAATATCTCTTTATCTTCCAGCCCCTGCTTCCTGACCGGATGGTGATATCTGAAGCACTCAGCGGCAACCAGACAGCCAGAGGGGAACGCGAGCCATCCATGCAGGTGGCGTAACCGTCCATCCTCACCCCCCCCCCGCAAGCGATTACTCGACCACGACCACGACCTCCGACCCTCCCCCGCACCAAAATCCACAACCCTACCCTCGGAAAAAAATAAAACAAATTTGCTTGAATCTCACGCTGCCTTTTGTTTGTAATTGACGCAATAGGCGAAGGGGAGGGATCTCATTTCTGGTGCCTGACGGGGTGGGGGAGGTGGGAGGGGGCGGGGGAATTGGAGAGGAGAGAAGAGGGGGCAGAGGGCATCTCAGTGTATCTGTGTGTGTGCGTGCGTGCATCTTTGAGGAAACTCAAAGATCGGACGCGACAGAGCATGTATGTAGTCCAGCCGGACCAATTCACCACGTCTCTGTCTCTTGTCTCTCTATTTCTGTTTCTCTATTTCTCTCTCTGTGTCTCTCTTTGTCTCTGTCTGTCTGTCTGTCTGTCTGTCTGTCTGTCTGTCTGTCTGTCTCTCTCTCTCTCTCTCTCTCTCTCTCTCTCTCGTTTGAATTCTCTCTCCCGCCCACCCGCCCGCCCGCACTCCCTCCCTCCTTTTCCTCTCGACTTGCCAGTCAATCCTGGGGCTTGAGCTACTGTACTGGCGCTCCAACACACAACGGTCCCACTCCGAGCCTGCCTGCCTGCCTGCCTGCCTATGCATGGGCCCCATACTCCAACGAGGCACATCATCATCCCCACCCCACCCCTTCTCTGAAAAGAAGGCAGTCTCTCTCGGGGCCGGCCAGCCTGGGCCGGTTTTCGCAGTCAGTCAGTGCGTGGTTTGTTTGTTCTTTTTTTTCCCCCATGCATTTCATGAGAGAAAACTGCAATTCACAAAACCACCGCTAGATGGCGCGCGTTCGCCGTCGACAAGGTGGATGGGGCTGCGGGAGGGGCAAAACACGGGTCGGGTCAGTCACTCACTCAGTCAGTCAGTCCTCACCTACCCGGCAGTGGGGAGTGAGAGTTCTGACATACACATACATATAGGTTGTTATGATTCATTATTATCATCATTTGCTTTTCCTCTGTCGTAGCCATGACGACGGGAAGGGGGAAGGGCGGG
>NW_012321303.1:0-1643 GCF_000151885.1 Dipodomys ordii
CTTTCTGCTTCTTATTCTGCTCCTGCTCCTCCTACTCCTAATCCTTCTCTTTCTCCTTCTTCTTCTGCTTCTCGTTCTGCTTCTGCTTCTTCTGCTTGTTCGGTTTCTTCTTCTTCTGCTTTTCCAGCTTCTGCTTCTTCTGCTTCTCCTTCTGCTTCAGGTTCTCCTTCTGATTCTTCGGCTTCTTCTGTTTCTTCTGCTTCTGCTTCACCTGCTACTGCTTCTTCTGCTTCTTCTGCTTCTCTTTCTGCTTCTCCTTCTGCTTCTGCTTCTCCTTCTGCTCCTTCTCCTTCTTCTGTTTCTTCTTCTTCTGCTGCTGCTTCTCCCTCTTCTGCTTCTTCTGCGTCTCCTGCTTGTCCTTGTCCTTCTGCTTCTCCTTCTCCTTCTTCTGCTTCTCTTTCTGCTTCTGCTTCTTCTGATTCTCCAACTTCTCCTTCTTCTTCTCCTTCTATTTCTGCTTCTCTTTCTGCTTCTGCATCTCCTTCTGCTTCACCTTCTGCTGCTCCTTCTCCTTCTTCTGTTTCTCCCTCTGCTTCTGCTTCTTATGCTTCTTCTTTTTCTTCTGGTTCTGCTTCTCCTGCTTCTGCTTCTTATGCTTCTACTGCTTCTGCTTCTTCTGCTTCTACTTCTCTTTCTGCTTCTGCTTCTCCTGCTTGTTTTTCTGCTTCTTCTGCTGCTTTTTCTACTTCTCCTTCTGCTTCTCTTTTTGCTTCTCCTTCTGCTTCTGCTTCTTCTGTTTCTCGTGCCTGAATTTCTGGTTCTACTTTTTCTGCTGCTTCTCCTTCAGCTTCTGCTTCTACTTCTGCTTCTGTTTCTGATTCTTCTGCTTTCTTCTCTTTAGGCTTCTCCTTGCTTCTGCTTCTTGTCCTCCTCCTGCTTCTCTTTCTGCTTCTCATTCTGCTTCTGCTTCTCCTTCTGCTTCTGCTTCTCCTCCTTCTCCTTTTCCTACTTCTGCTTCTCTATCAGCTTCTGCTTCTTCTGCTTCTCCTGCTTCTCCTTCTGCATCTCCTTCTGCTTGTGCTTGTCGTTATGCTTCTTCTTCTGCCTCTGCTTCTCCTTCTCCTTCTTTTGCTTCACCTTTTGCTTCTGCTTCTTCTGCTTTTCCATCTTCTCCTTCTGCTTCTGCTTCTTCTGCTTCTCCTTCTGCATCTTCTTCTGCTTTTGCTTCTCCTTCTCCTTCTTCTGCTTCTCCTTCTGATTCTCCTTCTGCTTCTTCTTCTTCTACTTTACCTGCTTCTTTCTGCTTCTCCTTCTGCTTCTCCTTCTGTTTCTCCTTCTCCTTCTTGTTCTTCTGCTTTTCCTTCTGCTTCTCGTTCTGCTTCTCCTACAACTGCTACTGCTTCTACTTCTTCTGTTTCTTCTGCTTCTCCTTCTGATTTTGATTCTCTTTCTGCTTCTGCTTCTCCTTCAGCTTGTCATTCTGCTTCTCCAGATTCTGCTTCTTCTGCTTCTCGTGCTTCTCCTTCTGCCTGAGGTTCTCCTTCTGCTTCTTCGGATTCTTATGCTTCTGCTTCTCCTGCTTCTGCTTCTTCTGCTTCCCCTCCTTATCTTTCTGCTTCTCCTTCTGTTTCTGCTTCTCCTTCTGCTTCTGCTTCAAAGTAACTTCTCCTGTTTGTTCTGCTTATGCTTCTCCTGTTTCTGCA
>NW_012321304.1:0-1643 GCF_000151885.1 Dipodomys ordii
GCAGTACACAGCGGGACACAGTGGGACACACCGGGGAGACAGCAGGGACACAGTGGGGGACACAGCGGGACACAGCGGGTCACAGCAGGGGACACAGCGGGATACAGCGGGGGACACAGAGGGGTACACAGCAGGACACAGGGGGAAAACAGCGCGGACACAGCGGGACACAGCGGGACACAGCGTCGATACAGAGGGGACAGAGCGGGTCACAGCAAGGACACAGCGGGACACAGCGGGACACAGCAGGACACAGCGGGGGACACAACGGGACAGAGCGGGGACACAGTGGGGACTCAGCGGGGGACACAGCGGGACACAGCGGGGGACACAGCGGGACATAGCGGAGGACACTGCGGGACACAGTGTGGGACAGAGCGTGGGACACAACGAGACACATCGGGGACAAAGTTGGACACAGCGGGGTACACAGAGGGACACAGCAGGGACACAGCGGGGAAACAGCGTGACACAAAAGGACACAGTGGGACACAGCGGGGGAAACAGCGAGGACACAGCGGCACACAGTGGGGGAAACAGCCAGGACAGAGCGGGACACAGCGGGGGACACAGCAGGACATAGCGGGGAACAAAGCGGGGGACACAGCGGGACACAGCGCTACACAGCGGGGACACTGCGAGAACATAGTGGGACACAGCGAGGACACAGCGGGACACAGCGGCAACACAGAGGGGACTCAGCGGGACAAAGCGAGGGAAACAGCGGGACACAGCGGGACACAGCGGGGGACACAGCGGGGGACAGCGGAGACAGAGAGGGGACAAAGCGAGACACAGCGGCGAACACAGCGAGGACCCAGCGGGACACAGCAGGACACAGCGTCGATACACCGGGGACACAGTGTTACACAGCGTGGTACCCAGCTGTGGACACAACGGGACAGAGTGGGGGCACACCGAGACACTGCGGGACACAGCAGGGGACACAGCGGGACACAGCGAGACACAGCGGGGAACAGAGAGGGAGACAGCGGGGGACACAGCGAGGACACAGCGGGACACAGCAGTGACACAGCGGGGACTCAGTGGGGGACGCAATGGGGGACAAAGAGGGACACCACGGAACACAGCGGGACACAGCGGGAAACAGCAGTGACCCTGCGGGGACACGGTAGGACAGAGCGGGGGACACAGCGCGACACAGCGGGGGACAGAGCGAGGACACATTGGGACACATTGGGACACAGCGGGACTCAGCGGGGGACACAGGAAGGAAACAGCGGAACCCAGTGGGACACAGAGTCGATACAGCAGGACACAACGGGGTACACAGCTAGGAACACAACGGGACACAGCGGGGGACACAGCGAGGACACAGCGGGAAATAGCGGGACACAGCGGGGGACCCAGCGGGACCCAGCGGGAGACCCAGCGAGGACACAGCAGGACACAGCGGGACACGGCGTCGATACAGCGGGCACACAGCGTTACACAGCGTGGTACACAGCTGTGGACACAACGGGACACAGTGGGGGCACAACGGGACACAGTGGGACACAGCGGGTACAAAGCGTGAGACACAGCAGGGGACAGAGCTGGAGACAGCGGGGGACACAGCCAGGATACAGCGGGACACAGCGTCGATACAGCGGGGACACAGCGTTACACAGCGTGGTACATGA
>NW_012321305.1:0-1643 GCF_000151885.1 Dipodomys ordii
TCTGCTTCTCCATCTTCTGCTTCTTCTGCTACTGCCTCTGCTTCTTCTGTTTCTTCTGCTTCTCCTTCTGCTTTTGCTTCTCTTTCTGCTTCTGCTTCGCCTTCTGCTTCTCCAGGTTCTGCTTCTCCTGCTTCTGCTTCTTCTGCTTCTACTGCTTCTCCTTATGCTTCTCCTTCTCCTTCTTCTCCTTCTCCTTCTTCTTCTTCTTCTTCTTCTTCTTCTTCTTCTTCTTCTTCTTCTTCTTCTTCTTCTTCTTCTTCTTCTTCTTCTTCTTCTTCTTCTTCTTCTTCTTCTTCTCTTTCTTCTGCTTTTGCTTTTCCTGCTTCTTCTGCTTCCACTGCTTCTCTTTCTGCTTCTCCTTCTGCTTCTGCTTTTCCTTCTGCTTCTCCTATTGCTTCTGCTGCTCTTCCTTCTCTTTCTCCTACTTCTACTTCTTCTTCTGCTTCTGCTCATCCTGCTTCTCCTGCTTCTCCTTCTGCATCTCCTTCTGCTTATGCTTGTCCTTATGCTTATTCTTCTGTTTCTGCTTCTCCTTCTGCTTCTTCTGCTTCTCCTTCTGATTCTCCTTCTGCTTCTGCTTCTGTTTCTCCTTTTTTCGTTCTTCTGCTTTTCCTTCTGCTTCTCCTTCTGCTTCTGCTGCAACTGCTACTGCTTCTTCTGTTTCTTCTGCTTCTCCTTCTGCTTTTGATTCTCTTTCCGCTTCTGCTTCTCCTTCAGCTTCTCATTCTGCTTCTCCAGATTCTGCTTCTTCTGCTTCTCCTGCTTCTCCTTCTGCTTCAGGTTCTGCTTCTGTTTCTTCGGATTCTTATGCTTCTGCTTCTCCTGCTTCTGCTTCTTCTGCTTAACCTCCTTCTCTTTCTGCTTCTGCTTCTCCTTCTGTTTCTGCTTCTCCTTCTGCTTCTGCTTCTTGTCCTTCTCCTGTTTCTTCTGCTTCTGATTCTCCTGATTCTGCATCTCCTGCTTCTCCTTCTGCTGCTCTTTCTGCTTCTCCTGCTGCTTTTCCTTCTCCTGCTCCTTCTTCTGCTTCTCTTTCTGCTTCTCCTTCTGTTTCTCCTTCTCCTTCTCGTTCTTCTGCTTTTCCTTCTACTTCTCCTTCTGCTTCTGCATCTTCTGCTTCTTCTGCTACTGACTCTGCTTCTTCTCTTTCTTCTGCTTCTCCTTCTGCTTTTGCTTCTCTTTCTGCTTCTGCTTCTGCTTCTCCAGATTCTGCTTCTTCTGCTTCTCCTGCTTCTCCTTCTCCTTCTGCTTCAGGTTCTGCTTTAGCTTATTCGGCTTCTTCAGCTTATGCTTCTTCTGCTGCTGCTTCTTCTTCAACATCTTCAGAATCGTTTCTCCTTCTTATGCTATTCATTCAGCTTCTGCTTCTCCTACATCTGCATATTCAGCATCATCAGCTTCTCCTTCTCCTTCTCTTTCTGCTTCTGCTTATCCTTCAGTTTCTCCTACTCCAAAACCTTCTCTTTCTCCTTGTTCTTCTTCAGCTTCTCGTTCATCTTAAGCTTCATATGCTTGTTCTGATTATTCTGCTTCTACTTTTCCAGCATCAGCTGCTTCTGCTTCTCCTTATGCATCAGGATCTCCTCCTGCTTCTAGGACTTCATCTGTTTCTTCTGCTTCAGCATAAACCTGCTACTGCTTCTTCT
>NW_012321306.1:0-1643 GCF_000151885.1 Dipodomys ordii
CAGCGAGGACACAGCAGGTACATAGTGGGATTCAGCGGGGGACACTGCGGGACATAGCAGGGACACAGCGGGGACACTGCGGGGGACAGCAGGGACACACTGGGGGACAACGGGGACAGAGTGGGGGACACAGCTGGACACAGCAGGGGACAAGCGAGGACACAGCAGGACACAGCTTGACACAGTGGGGACAGAGCAGGGACACAGCGGGGGACACAGCGGGACAGAGCGGGGACACAGAGGGGGACACAGAGGGGACTCAGCGGGACACAGCGGTGGACACAGAGGGCACACAGCGGGACACAGCGGGACACAGCTGGACACAGCGGTGAAACAGCTTTGGACACAGCGGGGGACACAGCGGGGAACACAGAGGGACACAGTGGGACACAGCAGGGGACAGCGGGGACAGAGCAGTGACACAGCAGAACACAGCGGGGACAAAGCGGGATACAGCGGGCTCACAGCGGAGAACACAGCGGGACACAGCGGTGACACAGCGGGACACAGCGGGGAAACAGCAGGGGACAAAGCGGGGGACACAGCGGTGGACAGCGGGGACACACCTGAGGCAACGGGGACACAGCGGGGACACAGAGGGGGACACAGCGGGACAGAGCAGGGAAACAGTGGGTGACACAGCAGCAGACACTGCGGGACACAGCGGGGGACCCATGGGGACACAGCGGGGGAAACAGCGGGGGACACAGTGGGACACAATGGAACACAGCGTAGGACAAAGCGGGACACAGCGGGGGACACAGCAGGGACAAAGTGGTGGACACAGCGATACACAGCGGGGACATAGTGGTGGACACAGCGGGACACAGCGGGGTCACAGCGGGGGACACAGCGGGACACAGCAGGGACCCAGCGGGACATAGTGGGGGACAATGTGGGACCCAGCGGGGGACACAGTGGTTAACAGCGGGACACCGCGGGGAACACAGCGGGGACACAGTGGAGACACAGCGGGGGACACAGTGGGGGAAACAGCTGGACACAGCAGGACACAGCAGGGACTCAGCGGGTGACATAGCGGGACACAGCGGGACACAGCGGGATACAGCGGGGGACACAACGGGACACAGCGGGGAAACAGCAAGGACACAACGGGACACAGCGGAGCACCGTGGGGGACACAGCGGAACACAGCGGGACACAGTGGACACAGTGGGAGGACACAGCGGGGAAACAGCAGGACACAGCGGGGGACACTGCGGGGACACAGTGGGACATAGCAGGGACACAGTGGGGGACACAGCGGGGGACACAGCAGGGGACACAAGGGGATACAGCGGGGCACAGCGGGACACAGCGGGTGAAACAGCGGGGGACAATGCGGGGGACACAGCGAGGACACTGCGGAGAAACAGCGGGACACAGCATGGGAAACTGCGGGGGACACAGCGGGACACAGAGGGACACAGCCGGGACACAGCATTGACACATCGGGGGACACAGCGAGGACACAGCGGGGGACACAGCGGGGACACAGTGGGGGACACAGCGGGGGACACAGCAGGTAACACAGCGGGACACAGAGGGGACACAGCGGGAGACACAGTCGGGGACACAGCTGGACACAGGGGGGCACAGCGGAGGACACAGCAGGGGATACAACGGTACAGATCGGACAGAGT
>NW_012321307.1:0-1643 GCF_000151885.1 Dipodomys ordii
GGTTTCTTTGGCTTTCCTAGTTTTCTTCAGATTATCCGATCTGGTTACAGCTATTCATTCAGCTTCCGGATCTTCACACTCAATAGGGTTTCCTCAGCTTAAGACATCACAAGAATTTCTTCTTCTTCTTCGTCTTCTTCTTCTTCTTCTTCTTCTTCTTCTTCTTCTTCTTCTTCTTCTTCTTCTTCTTCTTCTTCTTCTTCTTCTTCTTCTTCTTCTTCTTCTTCTTCTTCTTCTTCTTCTTCTCTTTCTGCTGCTTCTGCTTTTCCTGCTTCTTCTTCTTCTACTGCTTCTCTCTCTGCTTCTCATTCTGCTTCTGCTTCTCCTTCTGCTTCTCCTATTGCTTCTGTGGCTCTTCCTACTCCTTCTCCTACTTCTCCTTCTCCTTCTGCTTCTGCTTCTTCTGCTTCTCCTGCTTCTCCTTCTGCATCTTCTTCTCCTTCTGCTTCTCCTTCTGCTGCTTCTTCTGCTTCTGTGTCTCCTTCTGCTTCTCCTTCTGCTTCTTCTTCTTCTCCTTCTGCTTCTCCTTCTGTTTCTCCTTCTCCTTCTCGTTCTTCTGCTTTTACTTTTGCTTCTCCTTCTGCTTCTGCTGGAACTGCTACTGCTTCTGCTTCTTCTGTTTCTTCCGCTTCTCCTTCTCCTTTTGATTCTCTTTCTGCTTCTGCTTCTCCTTCAGCTTCTCATTCTGCTTCTCCAGATTCTGCTTCTTCTGCTTCTCCTGCTTCTCCTTCTGCTTCAGGTTCTGCTTCTGCTTCTTCGGATTCTTATGCTTCTGGTTCTCCTGCTTGTGCTTCTTCTGCTTCCCCTCCTTCTCTTTCTGCTTCTCCTTCTGTTTCTGCTTCTCCTTCTGCTTCTGCTTCTGCTTCTTGTCCTTCTCCTGTTTCTTCTGCTTCTGCTTCTCCTGCTTCTGCTTCTTCTGCTTTTCCTGCTTCTCTTTCTGCTTCTCCTTCTGCTTCCGCTCCTCCTTCTGCTTCTGCTCCTTCTATTTCTTCTGTTTCTTCTTCTTCTGCTTCTCCCGCTCTGCTTCTTCTGCTTCTCCTGCTTCTCGTTCTGCTTCTCTTCGTCGGCTTCTCTTTCTACTTCTCCTTCTGCTTCTTCTGATTCTGCTTCTTCTCCTTCTTCTTCTCCTTCTGCTTCTGGTTCTTCTGCTTCTCCTGCTTCTCCTTCTGCATCTCCTTCTGCTTGTGCTTTTCCTTATGCTTCTGCTTCTGCTTCTCCTTCTCCTTCTTTTGATTCTCCTTTTGCTTCTGCTTCTTCTGCTTTTCCTGCTTCTCCTCCTGCTTCTGGTTCTTCTGCTTCTCCTGCTTCTCCTTCTGCATCTTCTTCTGCTTCTCCTTCTCCTTCTTCTGCTTCTCCTTCTGATTCTCCTTTTGCTTCTTCTTCGTCTGCTTTACCTGCGTCTCTTTCTGCTTCTCCTTCTGTTTCTCCTTCTGTTTCTCCTTCTCCTTCTTGTTCTTCTGCTTTTCCTTCTGCTTCTGCTACAACTGCTTCTGCTTCTACTTCTTCTGTTTCTTCTGCTTCTCCTTCTACTTTTGATTCTCTTTCTGCTTCTGTTTCTCGTTCTGCTTCTTCAGATTCTGCTTCTTCTGCTTCTCCTTCTGCTTCAGGTTCTCCTTCTGCTTCTTCACATTCTTATGCTTCTG
>NW_012321308.1:0-1643 GCF_000151885.1 Dipodomys ordii
AAAAGAGATAAAAGAATCTGACACAAAAGCATCATTATCATTAGCTGCTGCTTCAGCTTCTTCTTAAACAGCTTGTGAAGCCTAACCAAAAGTATTATTACCAAAGGAGAAGGAGAAGGAAGTCAGGATCTACGCAGAATTTGCCTAATTCCAAGCATCAGCCAATCTTAATGTAAGCCAAGCAGCAGCAATCTTCACATTCTGCGTCTTTCAGATGCAGTAGCAGAAGCAGCAGCAGGATGAGAAGCAGAAGGAGGAGCAGTAGAAGCAGCAGCAGCAGGAAAAGCAGCAGCAGCAGCAGGAGCAGACGAAGCAGAAGAAGAAGAAGAAGAAGAAGAAGAAGAAGAAGAAGAAGAAGAAGAAGAAGAAGAAGAAGAAGAAGAAGAAGAAGAAGAAGAAGAAGAAGAAGAAGGAGAAGGAGAAGAAGAAGAAGAGGAAGAAGAGGAAGAAGAAGAAGAAGAAGAAGAAGAAGAAGAAGAAGAAGAAGAAGAAGAAGAAGAAGAAGAAGAAAAAGGAGAAGAAGAAAAAGAAGAAGGAGAAGCATAAGGAGAAGCATAAGGAGAAGCATAAGGAGAAGCATACGGAGAAGCATAAGGAGAAGCATACGGAGAAGCAGAAGAAGCAGAAGAAGCAGAAGCAGGAGAAGCAGAATCAGAAGAAAAAGAATAAGCAAAAGAAGCAGAATCAGTGGGAGAGGCAAAAGAAGGAGAAGGCGAAGGAGCAGCAGAAGGAGAAGCAGAAGCAGAAGAATCAGGAGAAGCAGAAGCAGAAGAAACAGAAGAAGGAGAAGAGCAGAAGCAGAAGCAGAAGTAGAAACAGAAGCAGAAGGAGAAGGAGAAAGAGTAGCAGGAGAAGCAGAAGAAGCTGAAGCAGGAGAAGCAGAAGGAGAAGAAGCAGAAAAAGCAGAAGCAGAACCAGAACCAGAAGGAGAAGCAGGAGAAGCAGAAGCAGGAGAAGCAGGAGAAGCAGAAGCAGAAGAAACAGAAGAAGGAGAAGAGCAGAAGCAGAAGGAGAAGCAGAAGCAGAAGGAGAAGCAGAATAAACAGAAGCTGAAGTAGAAGAAAGAGAAAAAGCAGAAGAAGCAGAAGAGGAAGCAGAAGGAGAAGCAGAAGCAGAAGAAGGAGAAGGAGAAAGAGAAGGATTTGGAGTAGAAGAAACAGAAGGATAAGCAGAAGCAGAAAGAAAAGGAGAAGGAGAAGCAGGAGAAGCAGAAGCAGGAGAAGCAGAAGCAGAATGAAAAGCAGAAGAATGAGAAATTGAAACAGAAGAAGATGCAGAAGAAGAAGCAGAAGCAGAAGGAGAAGCAGAAGTAGGAGGAGAAGGAGAAGCAGAAGGATAATCATAAGGAGAAACAGAGGGAGAAGAAGGAGAAGCAGAAGCGGGAGAAGCAGAAGGAGAAGAAATAGAAGAAGGAGAAGAAGCAGAAGCAGAAGGAGAAGCAGAAACAGAAGGAGATGCAGAAATAGAAGCAGAAGAAGCCGAAGAAGCAGAAGAAGAACCTGAAGCAGAAGGAGAAGCAGAAGAAGCAGAATCTGGAGAAGAAGAAGGAGAAGCAGAAGCAGAAAGAGAAGCAAAAGCAGAAGGAGAAGCAGAAGAAACAGAAGAAGCAGAAGCAATAGCAGAAGAAGCTGAAGATGCAGAAG
>NW_012321309.1:0-1643 GCF_000151885.1 Dipodomys ordii
TAAGCAGAAGCAGAAAGAGACGCAGAAGGAGAAGCAGCTTGAGAAGCAGGAGAAACAGAAGGAGCACAAGCGGGAGAAGCAGAAGAAGAAGAAACAGAAGAAGGAGAAGGAGCAGAAGCAGAAGGAGAAGCAGAAAGAGAAGCAGGAAAATCAGAAGAAGCAGAAGCAGGACAAGTAGAAGGAGAAGAAACAGGAGAAGGACAAGAAGCAGAAAGAGAAGCAGTAGAAGCAGAAGAGGCAGGAAAAGAAGAAGCAGAAGAAAGAGAAGAGGAAGAAGAAGAAGAAGAAGAAGAAGAAGAAGAAGAAGAAGAAGAAGAAGAAGAAGAAGAAGAAGAAGAAGAAGCATACGGAGAAGCATAAGGAGAAGCATAAGGAGAAGTATAAGAGAAGCAGTAGAAGGAGAAGAAGCAGAAGCAGGAGAAGCTGAAGCAGAAGAAAAAGAATAAGCAAAAGAAGCAGAAGCAGAAGCAGTGAGAGAAGCAGAAGAAGGAGAAGGAGAAGGAACAGCAGAAGGAGAAGCAGAATAGAAAGAGAAGCAGAAACAGAAGGAGATCAAGAAGGAGAACCAGGAGAATCAGAAGAAGCAGAAAGAGAAGGAGAAGAAGGAGAAGCAGAAGTAGAATCAGAAGAAACAGAAGAAGAAGCAGAAGAAACAGAAGCAAAAGAAACAGAAGAAGGAGAAGAGCAGAAGCAGAAGCAGAAGGAGAAGCAGAAGCAGAAGGAGAAGCAGAAAGAGAAGCAGGAGAACCAGAAGAAGCAGGAGAAGCAGAAGCAGAAGAAACAGGAGAAGCCGAAGAAGCAGAATCAGAATCTGAAGCAGAAGGAGAAACAGAAGAAGCATAATCTGAAGAAGAAGCAGAAGAAACAGAAATAGTAGAATAAGCAGAAGCAGAAGCACCAGGACAAGCAGAAGAACAAGAAGGAGAAGGCGAAAGATAAGGAATAGGAGTAGGAGGAGCAAAAGGATAAGCAGAAGCAGAAAGAGACGCAGAAGGAGAAGCAGCACGAGAAGTAGGAGAAGCAGGAGAAGCAGAAGCAAGAGAAGCAGAAGAAACAGAAGACGCAGAAGCAGAATGAGAAGCAGAAGGAGAAATTGAAGCAGAAGGAGAAGGAGAAGCAGAAGAAGGAGAAGGAGAAGCAGAAGAAGGAGAAGGAGAAGCAGAAAGAGAAGCAGAAACAGAAGGAAAAGCAGAAATAGAAGCAGGAGCAGCAGAAGAAGCAGCAGCAGGAGAAGCAGAAGCAGAAGCCGAAGAAACAGCAGCAGAACCTGAAGCATAAGGAGATACAGGAGAAGCAGAAGAAGCAGAATCTGGAGAAGCAGAAGGTGAAGCAGAAGCAGAAAGAGAAGCAAAAGCAGAAGGAGAAGCATAAGGAGAAGCAGAAGAAACAGAAGAAGCAGAGGCACTGGCAGAAGATGTAGAAGCAGAAGGAGAAGCAGAAGGAAAACCAGAAGAACGAGAAGGAGAAGGAGAAGGAGAAGCAGAAGTAGAAGCAGAGAGAGAAGCAGAAGAAGGAGCAGGAGAAGGAAAAGCAGCAGGAGAAGCAGAAAGAGAAGCCGAAGGAGAAGCAGGAGATGCAGAAACAGGAGAAGCAGAAGCAGAAGAAACAGGAGAAGGACAAGAAGCAGAAGGAGAAGCAGAAAC
>NW_012321310.1:0-1643 GCF_000151885.1 Dipodomys ordii
TACAAAGCGGGACACAGCGGGGTACACAGCGGGGGACACAACGGGACACAGCGGAGACACAGAGAAAAACAGAGGGTCACAGCGAGGACAACGCGGTGGACACAGCAGGGGACAGAGCGGACCACAGTGTGGGACACAGGGAAGACACAGCGGGACACAGCGGGGACACAGGGGTGACACTGCGGGGAACTGCGGGACACAGCGGGGGACACAGCGGGGACACAGCAGGACACAGCGGGGGACACAGCGAGGACACAGCGGGACATAGCGGGGGACAAAGTGGTAGACAGCGGGGGACACAGTAGGACACAGCGGGACATAGTGGGGACACAGAGGGGACTCAGCGGGAGACACAGCGGGTGACAAAGCAGGACACCAAGGGACACAGGGGGACACAGTGGGGACACTGCGGAGACACAGCGGGACAAAGCAGGGGACAGCGGGACACAGCGGGGAACACAGCCGGACACAGCAGGAGACAGAGCGGGGGACACAGCGGGACACAGCGGGGACACAGCAGGACAGAGCGTGGACACAGTGAGGACACTGCGAGAACATAGCGGGACACAGTGGGGGACACAGCGAGGACACAGCGGGGGACACAGCAAGGACACAGCGGCGACACAGAGGGGACTCAGCGGGGGACACAGCGGGGGACAAAGTGGGACACCACGGGACACAGTGTGACACAGCGGGACATAGCGGGGACACTGCGGGGACACAGCAGGACAAAGCGGGGGACAGAGCGGGACACAGCGGGAACCAGCGGGGGACAGCGGAGACAGAGAGGCACCACAGCGGGACACAGCGGTGACACAGCTGGACACAGCAGGGTACACAGCGGGACACAGCGGGCACACAGCAGGGACACAGTGGGACACAATGGGACACAGCGGGGACACAGCGGGATACAGCGGGATAAAGCGGGGCACACAGCGGGGGACACTGCGGGACACAGCGGGGAACACAGCAAGGACCCAGCGGGACCCAGCAGGACACAGCATCGATACAGCGGGGGACACAGCGGGACACAGAGGAAGACAGCGGAGGACAGTGCGGAACACAGCGAGGGACACAGGGAGGACACAGCGGGTCACAGCGGGGACACAGCGGGACATAGCGCGGGACAGAGCGGGACACAGCGGGGGACACAGGGAGGACACAGCGGGACACAGCGGGGACACAGCGGGGACTCAGCGGGGGACACAGCGGGGAACATAGCGGGACACCACGGAACACAGCGGGACACATCGGGACAGAGCGGGGACACTGCAGGGACACAGCGGGGGACACAGCGGGACACAGCGGCACACAGCTTGGGACAAAGCGCAGACACAGTAGGACACAGCAGGGGACACAGCGAGGACACAGCGGAACAGAGCGGGACACAGCGGGGGACAAAGCGGGGACACAGCAGGACAATGCGGAGGACACGGCGGGACACAGCAGGACAAAGTGGGGGACACAGTGGGGGACAGCAGAGACAGAGAGGGGACACATCGGGACACAGCGGGCACACAGCGGGACACAGCGGGACACAGCGTCGATACAGCGGGGATACAGCGTTACACAGCGTGGTACACATCTGTGGACACAACGGGACACAGTGGGGGCACAGCGGGACACAGAGGGACACAGTGGGA
>NW_012321312.1:0-1642 GCF_000151885.1 Dipodomys ordii
ACTGCTTCTCCTTCTCCTTCTTCTGCTTCTCCTTCTGATTCTCCTTCTGCTTCTTCTTCTTCTGCTTTACCTGCTTCTCTTTCTGCTTCTCCTTCTGTTTCTCCTTCTGTTTCTCCTTCTCCTTCTTGTTCTTCTGCTTTTCCTTCTGCTTTTCCTTCTACTTCTGCTACAACTGCTACTGCTTCTACTTCTTCTGTTTCTTCTGCTTCTCCTTCTGCTTTTGATTCTCTTTCTGCTTCTGCTTCTCCTTCTGCTTCTCATTCTGCTTCTCCAGATACTGATTCTTCTGCTTCTCCTGGTTCTCCTTCTGCTTCAGGGTCTGCTTCTGCTTCTTCGGATTCTTATGCTTCTGCTTCTCCTGCTTCTGCTTCTTCTGCTTCCCCTCCTTCTCTTTCTGCTTCTCCTTCTGCTTCTGCTTCTTGTCCTTCTCCTGTTTCTTCTGCTTGTTCTTCTCCTGTTTCTGCATTTCCTGCTTCTCCTTCTGCTGCTCTTTCTGTTTCTCCTGCTGCTTTTCCTTCTACTGCTCCTTCTTCTGCTTCTCTTTCTGCTTCTACTCCTGTTTCTCCTTCTCCTTCTCCTTCTAGTTATTCTGCATTTCCTTCTGCTTCTCCTTCTGCTTCTGAATCTTCTGCTTCTTCTGCTACTGCCTCTGCTTCTTCTGTTTCTTCTGCTTCTCCTTCTGCTTTTGCTTCTCTTTCTGCTTCTGCTTCTCCTTCTGCTTCTCCAGATTCTGCTTCTTCTGCTTCTCCTGCTTCTCCTTCTGCTTCTGCTTCTTCTGCTTCTCCTGCTTCTCCTTCTGCATCTTCTTCTGCTTCTGTTTCTCCTTCTCTTCTTCTGCTTCTCTTTCTGATTCTCCTTCTGCTTCCTCTTCTTCTGCTTTACCTGCTTCTCTTTCTGCTTTTCCTTCTACTTCTCCTTCTGTTTCTCTTTCTCCTTCCTGTTTTTCTGCTTTTACTTCTGCTTCTGCTACACCTGCTACTGCTTCTACTTCTTCTGTTTCTTCTGCTTCTCCTTCTGCTTTTGATTCTCTTTCTGCTTCTGCTTCTCGTTCTGCTTCTTATTCTGCTTCTCCAGATTCTGCTTTTTCTGCTTCTCCTGCTTCTCCTTCTGCTTCA
Organism: Dipodomys ordii; assembly: GCF_000151885.1. Lineage (NCBI taxonomy): Eukaryota > Metazoa > Chordata > Mammalia > Rodentia > Heteromyidae > Dipodomys > Dipodomys ordii. The sequence continues at coordinate 1,116 of NW_012321312.1, forward strand.
GGTTCTGCTTCGGTTTCTTCGCATTCTTATGCTTCTGCTTCTCCTGCTTCTGCTTCTTCTGCTTTCCCTCCTTCTCTTTCTGCTTCTCCTTCTGTTTCTGCTTCTCCTTCTGCTTCTGCTTCTTGTCCTTCTCCTGTTTCTTCTGCTTCTGTTTCTCCTGTTTCTGAATCTCCTGCTTCTCCTTCTGCTTCTCTTTCAGCTTCTCCTGCTGCTTTTCCTTCTCTTGCTCCTTCTTCTGCTTCTCTTTCTGCTTCTCCTTCTGTTTCTCCTTCTCCTTCTCCTTCTCGTCCTTCTGCTTTTCCTTCTCCTTTTCCTTCTGCTTCTACATCTTCTGCTACTGCCTCTGCTTCTTCTGTTTCTTCTGTTTCTCCTTATGCTTCTCCTTCTGCTTTTGCTTCTCTTTCTGCTTCTGCTACTCCTTCTGCTTCTCCAGATTCTGCTTCTTCTGCTTCTCCTGTATCTCCTTATGCTTCAGGTTCTGCTTCTGCTTCTTCGGCTTCTTCTGCTTCTGCTTCTCCTGCTGCTGC
>NW_012321313.1:0-1642 GCF_000151885.1 Dipodomys ordii
AAGAAGATGCCGAAGGATAAGGAGAAGAAGCAGAAGCAGAAGGAGAAGTATTATTAGGTGAAGGAAAACCCCCAGAAGAATTAGGAGAAGCAGAAGGAGAAGCAGAACCAGAATGAGAAGCAGAAAGAGAAGCAGTAGAAGCAGAAGAAGCAGGAAAAGTAGAAGCAGAAGAAAGAGAAGAAGAAGAAGAAGAATAAGAAGAAGAAGAAGAAGAAGAAGAAGATGAAGAAGAAGAAGAAGAAGAAGAAGTAGGAGGAGGAGGAGGAGGAGGTGGTGGTGGTGGAGGAGGAGGAGAAGGAGAAGGAGAAGCAAAAGGAGAAGTACTAGAAGCAGAAGAAGCAGAAGCAGAGAAGCAGAAGCAGAAGAAAAAGAATAAGCAAAAGAAGCAGAATCAGAGGGAGAAGCAGAAGAAGGAGAAGGAGCAGAAGGAGAAGCAGAAGGAGAAGCAGAAGAAGGAGAAGCAGAAGCAGAAAAACAGCAGAAGGAGAAGCAGAAGCAGAAGAAGATACAGAAGGAGTAGCAGAAGAAGCAGAAGCAGAAGGAGAAGCAGGAAAAGCAGAAGAAACAGAAGCAAAAGGTGAAGCAAAGAAGGAGAAGGAGAAGGAGAAGCAGAGGCAGAAGAAGAAGCATAAGGATAGCACAAGCAGAAGGAGATGCAGAAGGAGAAGCAGGAGAAGCAGAAGAAACAGAAGCTGAAAGAGAAGCAGAAGTAGGAGAAGGAGAAGGAGGAGAAGCAGAAGCAGAAGGAGAAGCAGAAGCAGAATGAGAATAAGAAAGAGAAGCAGGAGAAGGACAAGAAGCAGAAGCAGGAGAAGCCGAAAGAGAAGAAGCAGAAACAGAAGCAGAAGGAGAAGCAGAAGCAGAAGGAGAAGCAGCAGAAGAAGTAGAACCAGAAATTCAGGCACGAGAAACAGAAGAAGCAGAAGCAGAAGGAGAAGCAAAAAGAGAAGCAGAAGGAGAAGTAGAAAAAGCAGCAGAAAAAGCAGACAAACAAGCAGGAGAAGCAGAAGCAGAAAGAGAAGTAGAAGCAGAAGAAGCAGAAGAAGCAGAAGAAGAAGCAGTAGAAGCATAAGAAGCAGAAGCAGGAGAAGCAGAACCAGAAGAAAAGGAAGAAGCATAAGAAGCAGAAGCAGAGGGAGAAACAGAAGAAGGAGAAGGAGCAGCAGAAGGTGAAGCAGAAGGAGATGCAGAAGCAGAAAGAGAAGCAGAAATAGAAGAAGAAGAAGGAGAAGTTGGAGAATCAGAAGAAGCAGAAAGAGAAGCAGAAGAAGGAGAAGGAGAAGCAGAAGGAGAAGGACAAGCAGGAGAAGCAGAAGAAGCAGAAGCGGGAGAAGCAGAAGAAGAAGAAGAAGAAGAAACAGAAGAAGGAGAAGGAGCAGAAGGAGAAGCAGAAGCAGAAGGAGAAGCAGAAAGAGAAGCAGAAGAAGCAGAAGAAGCAGTAGCAGGTGAAGCAGAAGCAGAAGAAACAGAAGAAGCCGAAGAATCAGAAGGAGAACCTGAAGCGGAAGGACAAGCAGAAGCAGCAGAAGCTGGAAAAGCAGAATCAGAAGAAACCGAACAAGCAGAAGAAGCAGAAGCAGAACGAGAATCAGAAGAAGAGGGAGAAAGAGAAGGATTAGGAGTAGGAGGAGCAGAAGCAGAA
>NW_012321314.1:0-1642 GCF_000151885.1 Dipodomys ordii
ATGCTTCAGGTTCTGCTTCTGTTTCTTCGGCTTCTTCTGCTTCTGCTTCTCCTGCTGCTGCTTCTTCCGCTGCTCCTGCTTCTATTTCTGCTTTTCCTTCAGTTTCTGCTTCTCCTTCTGCTTCTGCTTCTTCTCCTTCTTATGTTTCTTCTGCTTCTGCTTCTCCTGCTTCTGCTTCTCCTGCTTCTCGTTGTGTTTCTCTTTCTGCTTCTCTTTCTGCTTCTCTTTCTGCTTCTCCTTCTCCTTCTCCTTCTTCTGCTTCTCCTTCTGCTTCTCCTTCTCCTTCTGCTTCAATTTCTCCTTCTGCTTCTCATTCTGCTTCTGCGTCTTCTGTTTCTTCTGCTTCTCTTGCTTCTGCTTCTCCTGCTTCTCCTACTTCTCGTGCTGCTTCTCCTTCTGCGACTCTTTCTGCTTCTGCTTATCCTTTTGCTTCTCCTACTCCTAATCCTTCTCTTTCGGCTTCTCCTTCTTGTTCTTCTGCTTGTCCTGGTGCTTCTGCTTCTGCTTATTCTACTATTTCTGTTCCTTCTGCTTCTTCTTCAGATTGTGCTTCTTCTGTTTCTCCTTCTGCTTCAAATTCTGCTTCTGCTTCTTCGGCTTCTCCTGTTTCTTCTGCTTCTGCTTCTCCTGCTTCTTCTGGTTCTCCTGCTTCTCTTTCTGCTTCTCCTTCTGCTTCTGCTTCTAATTCTGCTTCTGCTCTTCTCCTTCTTATGTTTCTTTTGCTTCTGTTTCTTCTTCTTCTTCTGTTTCTTCTGATTCAACTTCTGCTTCTCCTTCTGCTGCTCCTTCTCCTTCTCCTTCTTCTGCTTCTCTCACTGCTTCTGCTTCTGCTTCTTTTGCTTATTCTTTTTCTTCTGCTTCAGCTTCTCCTGCTTCTGCTTCTTCTCCTTCTACTGCTTCTCCTTATACTTCTCCTTATGCTTCTCCTTATGCTTCTCCTTATGCTGCTGCTTCTTCTTCTTCTTCTTCTCTTTCTTCTGCTTCTGCTTTTCCTGCCTCTTCTACTTCTACTGCTTCTCTTTCTGCTTCTTGTCCTTCTCCTGTTTCTTCTCCTTCTGCTTCTCCTGCTTCTGCTTCTTATGCTTTTCCTGCTTCTCTTTCTGCTTCTGCTTCTGCTTCTGCTCCTTCTCCTTCTTCTTTTTCTTCTTCTTCTGCTTCTCCCGCTTGTGCTTCTTCTGCTTCTCCTGCTTCTCGTTCAGCTTCTCTTCGTCGGCTTCTCTTTCTATTTCTGCTTCTGCTTCTTCTGATTCTGATTCTTCTCCTTCTCCTTCTGCTTCTGCGTCTTCTGCATTTCCTGCTTCTCCTTCTGCATCTCCTTCTGCTTGTGCTTTTCCTTCTGCTTCTTCTTCTGCTCCGGCTTCTCCTTCTCCTTCTTCTGCTTCTCCGTCTGCTTCTGTTTCTTCTGCTTTTCCTGCTTCTCCTTCTGCTTCTCCTTCTATTTCTCCTTCTCGTTCTTCTGCTATTCCTTCTGCTTCTCTTTCTGGTTCTGCATCTTCAGCTTCTTCTGCTACTGATTCTGCTTCTTCTGTTTCTTCTGCTTCTCCTTCTGCTTTTGCTTCTCTTTCTGCTTCTGCTTCTCCTTCTGGTTCTCCTTCTTCTTCTCCAGATTCTGCTTCTTCTGCTTCTCCTGCTTCTCCTTCTG
>NW_012321315.1:0-1642 GCF_000151885.1 Dipodomys ordii
TCTGCTACTGCTTCTGCTTCTCTGTTTCATCTGCTTCTCCTTCTGCTTTTGCTTCTCTTCTGCTCTGCTTCTCATCTGGTTCTCCATCTCTTCTCCAGATTCTTCTTCTTCTGCTTTTCCAGCTTCTCCTTCTGCTTCAGGTTCTCCTTTTGCTTCTTCGGCTTCTTCTGCTTCTATTTCTGCTTCTCCTTCTGTTTCTGCTTCTCTTTCTGCTTCTGCTTCTTCTCCTTGTTCTATTACTTCTGATTCTGCTTCTCCTGCTTCTGCTTCTCTTGCTTCTCCTTCTGTTTCTCTTTATGCTTCTCCTTCTCCTTCTCCTTCTTCTGCTTCTACTACTGCTTCTGCTTCTGCTTCTCCTTCTGCATCTTGTTCTGTTTCAATTTCTCCTTCTTCTGCCTTTCATTATACTTCTGCTTCTCCTGCTTCTGCTCCTTCTGCTTCTCCTGCTTCTCCTGCTTCTCCTTCTCCTTCTCTTTCTGCTTCTGCTTATCCTTCTGTTTCTCCTACGCCTAATCCCTCTCTTTTTCCCTCTTCTTCTTCTGCTTCTCCTGCTGCTTCTTCTTCTGCTTCTTCTGCTATTTCTGTTTCTTCTGCTTCTGCTTCAGCTTCTGCTTCTTCTGCTTCTCCTTCTGCTTCTGCTTCTCCTTCTGCTTCTGCTTCTGCTCTTCTCCTTCTTCTGTTTCTTCTACTTCTGCTTCTCCTTCTTCTTCTTCTTCTTCTGCTTCTCCTACTTCTCCTTCTGCTTCTCCGTCTCATTCTCCTTCTCCTTCTCCTTCAATTTCTCCTTCTTGTGCTTCCATTCTTCTTCTGCTTCTGCTGCTCCTGCTTCTGCTTCTTCTGTTTCTCCTTCTGCTTCTCCTTCTGCTTCTCTTTCTGCTTCTTATTCTGCTTCTGCTCCTCCTACTCCTAATCCTTCTCTTTCTCCTTCTTCTTCTTCTGCTTCTCGTTCTGCTTCTGCTTCTACTGCTTCTTCTATTTGTTCTGCTTCTGCTTTTCCAGCTTCTGCTGCTTCTGCTTCTCCTTCTGCTTCAGGTTCTCCTTCTGGTTCTTGGGCTTCTTCTGTTTCTTCTGCTTCTGCTTCTCCTGCTACTGCTTCTTCTGCTTCTCCTTCTGCTTCTGCTTCTCCTTCTGCTCCTTCTCTTTCTTCTGTTTCTTCTTCTTCTTCTGCTTCTCCCGCTTCTGCTTCTTCTGCTTCTCCTGCTTGTCCTTCTCCTTGTGCTTCTCCTTCTCCTTCTTCTCCTTCTCTTTCTGCTTCTGCTTCTGCTCCTTCTGATTCTCCAACTTCTCCTTCTTCTTCTCCTTCTGTTTCTGCTTCTCTTTCTGCTTCTGCATCTCCTTCTGCTTCACCTTCTGCTGCTCCTTCTCCTTCTTCTCATTCTCCCTCTGCTTCTGCTTCTCATGCTTCTTCTTTTTCTTCTGGTTCTGCTTCTCCTGCTTCTGCTTCTTCTGCTTCTCCTGCTTCTGCTTCTTCTTCTTCTTCTTCTTCTTCTTCTTCTTCTTCTTCTTCTTCTTCTTCTTCTTCTTCTTCTTCTTCTTCTTCTTCTTCTTCTTCTTCTTCTTCTTCTTCTTCTTTTGCTTCTTCTTCTTCTTCTTCTTCTTCTTCTTCTTCTTCTTCTTCTTCTTCAATCTTCTTCTTCTTCTT
>NW_012321317.1:0-1642 GCF_000151885.1 Dipodomys ordii
TAAAGCAAACTTCGGCAAGAATATTCGGGTGCATGTATCCCAGTTTTTGAGAATCGCAGGCCAGTATCGGGGATAGCGGAGGGAGCCATAGATTCCTTAAATGGTGTAAAGAAATGTCTGAGCAAGAGCCTCGAAAGTTATACGGAAACGGAAACCGACTTACCAGTACTCTACCATCACTTAAGAGAATCACCGATAGTTATGGGTTAACTAAACATAAACGCTCCCAGGAGTGGAAAAAAGAGCAGCCAATTGATAGATAAGATATCTTTAAAATCCGAGACAAACATAACAAAGGAAGATAACAAGAAAAATTCACCCTGCTATGGCCTATTCAATCCATTGGGGGCATCCTTCTCTCTATGTCCATCTCTCTAATCTCCGACGAATATCTAAACGCCAATATATATCAAACCGAAATACCCCCGCCCCCCCCGCCTTCGGGCTTCCCTGGAGTCCTGCTCCTAATTATCTCTTTAATATCTCTTTATCTTCCAGCCCCTGCTTCCTGACCGGATGGTGATATCTGAAGCACTCAGCGGCAACCAGACAGCCAGAGGGGAATGCGAGCCATCCATGCAGGTGGCATAACCGTCCATCCTCACACCCCCACCCCCGCAGGCGATTACTCGACCACGACCACGACCTCCGACCCCCCCCCCGCAACAAAATCCACAACCCTACCCTCGGAACAAAATAAAACAAATTTGCTTGAATCTCACGCTGCCTTTTGTTTGTAATTGACGCAATAGGCGAAGGGGAGGGATCTCATTTCTGGTGCCTGACGGGGTGGGGAGGGGGGAGGGGGCGGGGGAATTGGAGAGGAGAGAAGAGGGGGCAGAGGGCATCTCAGTGTATCTGTGTGTGTGCGTGCGTGCATCTTTGAGGAAACTCAAAGGTCGGACGCGACAGAGCATGTATGTAGTCCAGCCAGACCAATTCACCACGTCTCTGTCTCTTGTCTCTCTGTTTCTGTTTCTCTATTTCTCTCTCTGTGTCTCTCTTTGTCTCTGTCTGTCTGTCTGTCTGTCTGTCTGTCTGTCTGTCTGTCTGTCTGTCTGTCTCTCTCTCTCTCTCTCTCTCGTTTGAATTCTCTCTCCCGCCCGCCCGCCCGCCCGCACTCCCTCCCTCCTTTTCCTCTCGACTTGCCAGTCAATCCTGGGGCTTGAGCTACTGTACTGGCGCTCCAACACACAACGGTCCCACTCCGAGCCTGCCTGCCTGCCTGCCTGGCTATGCATGGGCCCCATACTCCAACGAGGCACATCATCATCCCCACCCCACCCCTTCTCTGAAAAGAAGGCAGTCTCTCTCGGGGCCAGCCAGCCTGGGCCGGTTTTCTCAGTCAGTCAGTGCGTGGTTTGTTTGTTCTTTTTTTTCCCCCATGCATTTCATGAGAGAAAACTGCAATTCACAAAACCACCGCTAGATGGCGCGCGTTCGCCGTCGACAAGGTGGATGGGGCGGCGGGAGGGGCAAAACACGGGTCGGGTCAGTCACTCACTCAGTCAGTCAGTCCTCACCTACCCGGCAGTGGGGAGTGAGAGTTCTGACATACACATACATATAGGTTGTTATGATTCATTATTATCATCATTTGCTTTTCCTCTGTCGTAGCCATGACGACGGGGAGGGGGGAGGG
>NW_012321318.1:0-1642 GCF_000151885.1 Dipodomys ordii
GCAGAAGCAGAATGAGAAGCAGAAGGAGAAATTGAAGCAGAAGCAGATGGAGAAGATTAAACAGAAGGAGAAGCAGAAGAAGGTTTCGACAAGCATAAAGAGATTCAGAACGAGAAGCAGGAGAAGCAGAAGCAGGAGAAGCAGAAGCAGAAGAAACAGAAGGAGAAGAAGCAGAAGCAGAAGGAGAAGCATATACAGAAGGAATAGCATAAAGAGAAGCAGGAGAAGCAGAAGAAGCAGTAAGCAGGAGAAGCAGAAGCATAAGAATCCGAAGAAGCAGAAGGAGAACCTGAAGCAGAAGGAGAAGCAGGAGAAGCTGAAGAAGCAGAATCTGGAGAAGCAGAAGGAGAAGCAGAAGCAGAAAGAGAATCAAAAGCAGAAGGAAAAGCAGAAGAAACAGAAGAAGTAGAAGCAGTAGCAGTTCTAGCAGAAGCAGAACGAGAAGCAGAAGAAAAAGCAGAAGAAAAAGAAGGAGAAGGAGAAACAGAAGGAGAAGCAGTAGGAGAATAAGAAGGAGAAGCAGAAGAAGGAGAAGGAGAAGAAGAAGCATAAGAAGATGCAGAAGGAGAAGCAGAAGAAGCAGAAGCAGGAGGAGAAGCAGGAAAAGCAGAAGAACCCAGAAGCAAAAGGAGAAGCAAAAGAAGGAGAAGGAGAAGGAGAAGCAGAAGCATAAGGACAAGCACAAGCAGAAGGAGATGCAGAAGGAGAAGCAGGAGAAGCAGAAGTATCAGAAGCTGAAGGAGAAGCAGAAGTAGGAGAAGGAGAAGGAGGAGAAGCAGAAGCAGAAGCAGAAGGAGAAGCAGAAGCGGAATGAGAAGCAGAAAGAGAAGCAGGAGAAGGACAAGAAGCAGAAGCAGGAGAAGCCGAAAGAGAAGAAGCAGAAGAAGCAGAAACATTAGCAGAAGGAGAAGCAGAAGCAGAAGGAGAAGCAGCAGAAGAAATAGAACCAGAAATTCAGGCAGGAGAAACAGAAGAAGCAGAAGCAGAAGCAGAAGGAGAAGCAAAAAGAGAAGCACAAGGAGTAGTAAAAGAAGCAGCAGAAGGAGAAGCAGCAGAAGAAGCAGAAAAACAAGCAGGAGAAGCAGAAGCAGAAAGAGAATTAGAAGCTGAAGAAGCAGAACCAGAAGAAGAAGCAGTAGAAGCATAAGAAGCAGAAGCAGGAGAAGCAGAAGCAGAAGAAAAAGAAGAAGCGTAAGAAGCAGAAGTAGAAGCAGAGGGAGAAACAGAAGGAGAAGGAGCAGCAGAAGGTAAAGCAGAAGGAGATGCAGAAGCAGAAAGAGAAGCAGAAACAGAAGTAGAAGTTGGAGAATCAGAAGAAGCAGAAGCAGAAAGAGAAGCAAAAGAGGGAGAAGGAGAAGCAGAAGCAGAAGGACAATCAGGAGAAGCAGAAGAAGCAGAAGCGGGAGAAGCAGAAGCAGAAGAAGAAACAGAAGAAGGAGAAGGAGCAGAAGGAGAAGCAGAAGCAGAAGGAGAAGCAGAAATAGAAACAGAAGCAGAAGAAGCAGTTGCAGGAGAAGCAGAAGCAGAAGATGCAGAAGAAGAAGCAGAAGAAGCAGAAGCAGAAGGAGAAGCAGGAAAAGCAGAAGAAGCAGAAGCAAAAGGAGAAGCAAAAGAAGGAGAAGGAGAAGCAGAGGCAGAATGA
>NW_012321319.1:0-1642 GCF_000151885.1 Dipodomys ordii
ATCCATTGTGTATATATACCACATTTTCTTGATCCATTCATCTACTGAGCGGACATCTGGGTTGGTTCCTCAAAAGACTCTACATAGAGCTCCCCTATGACCCAACAATCCCACTTTTGGGAATTTACCTAAGTGATCACAAACAAGACCATACTAAAGCTTCCAGCACAACTTTGTTTATTGCAGCTTTATTTACCATAGCATTTGAGATTTTTGATACAACAAAATACCATGAACATTTTTAGGTAGGATAATCAGCATTATTTTATTTAACAATGTATTGTTTTAACCATGTAGATGTGTAATTACTTACAGTTTTTTAGTAACCCAATTCTTTATTTGGGGGGGTCCGATCATGGAGCCTGAGCTCTGGACCTGGGCGCTGTCCCTCAGTTCTTCAGCTCAAGGCTAGTGTTCTACCACTTGAGCCACAGCGCCACTTCTGGCTTTTTTTTTTTTTTTTTGCTTATGTGGTACTGAGGAATCGAACCCAGGGCCTCATGCATGCAACCCAAGAGCGCTACCATTGAGCCACTTTCCCAGCCCCCCCAATTCTTTTTTATTAGGTTTAATGGATGAAAGAAACTTTCCACTAAAAATGGACAACTTCTCATGGATATTTCTCTGGGCTAATTTTGCTGAGCATATTTTGGTGTGACGTACACAGGATTTGCCTGACAGTTTCTGTGTTGAAATGCTAGTCTGATCCATGAAATATTTTTTATCCAAAAAGAGGTAATGAATTATTTAAAAAATAATTCCATTTTGCTTTTGTTCACACATAGTAAGACCACAAGAAGATACTCTTAGGAGAGAAACACAAAGGTGAAATGACTTTGTTGTGCCTTTTGATAGCAATATCAAATTATATATATGCATATATATCCAAACAAGCTCTAAGATATGGAAATAAGTGGTCTTTCTTTATTAAATTTTATGATTTGATGATCTGTCTTCTTTGTATGTATAGTATGTATTCAAGTGTACATCTTCAGATGAGTTGGGAAAAAAGTACAGAAGTCAAGGAAAAATGGGTGAAAATTTTACAGCCATGGTGCTCACTGTACACAGATGAAAGTGAACCATACAACTGGTGGATGGAGATAAGAGAGGGGGACTGGAAGAAAGTGAGGGGAGGGAAGACATTGTACTAAAGGAGATGGGCTTGTTAGCTGACTCAAGTAACTGTAATCCTTCTGTATATCACTTTTATTATAATAATATAGTAAATAGTAACAAAAGCTGTCATATCTCACACAATCAAAAAATATTAATTATTTCCAGTACTGAGAGCCTGTTGCTTGCTAGGCAAGACACAATCATAATAATTTAATTTCAAAGGCTTTTCTTGTGTGTGTGCCCATCTTAGTGCTTGAACTCAAGGCCTGGTGCTCTTTTTCTCAAGGCTGACAATTTACCACTTGAGCCACAGCTACAGCCTTTTTGTAGTTTATTGAAGATAGGTGTTTCACAGATTTTACTTCCCAGGTTGACTTAGAAACCTGATTCTCAGATTTCAGATTCCTGTGTAGCTAGGATTGCAGTCATGAGCAATTGTAACCTAGTTCTTCAGAGAATTCTCCAGATCATCTTCATTTTAGTCCTTTTTCAAAAAATATTTAGGGACTGACCAGCTTCTACG
>NW_012321320.1:0-1642 GCF_000151885.1 Dipodomys ordii
TGCAGAAGCAGAAGGAGTAGCAGAAGGAAAAGCAGAAGAACGAGAAGGAAAATTGAGAAACAGAAGGAGAAGCAGAAAGAGAAGCAGAAGAAGGAGCAGGAGAAGGAAAAGCAGCAGGAGAAGCAGAAAGAGCAGCAGAAGGAGAAGCAGGAGATGCAGAAACAGGAGAAGCAGAAGCAGAAGAAACAGGAGAAGGACAAGAAGCACAAGCAGAAGGAGAAGCAGAAACAGAAGGAGAAGCAGAAAGAGAAGGAGGGGAAGCAGAAGAAGCAGAAGCAGGAGAAGCAGAAGCATAAGAATCCGAAGAAGCAGAAGCAGAACCTGAAGAAGAAGGAGAAGCAGGAGAAGCAGAAGAAGCAGAAGCAGAAGGAGAAGTAGAAGTAGGAGAAGGAGAAGGAAGAGCCGCAGAAGCAATAGGATTAGCAGAAGGAGAAGCAGAAGCAGAATGAGAAGCAGAAAGAGAAGCAGTAGAACCAGAAGAAGCAGGAAAAGAAGAAGCGGAAGAAAGAGAAGAAGAAGAAGAAGAAGAAGAAGAAGAAGAAGAAGAAGAAGAAGAAGAAGAAGAAGAAGAAGAAGAAGAAGAAGAAGAAGAAGAAGAAGAAGAAGGAGAAGGAGAAGGAGAAGCATAAGGAGAAGAAGTAGAAGCAGAAGAAGCAGAAGCAGGAGAAGCAGAAGCAGTAGAAAAAGAATAAGCATAAGAAGAAGAATCAGAGGGAGAAGCAGAAAAGGAGAAGGAACAGCAGAAAGAGAAGTAGAAGGAGAATCAGAAGGAGAATCAGAAGAAGGAGTAGCAGAAGCAGAAGAAGCAGCAGAAGGAGAAGCAGAAGCAGAAAAAGTTGCAGAATGAGAAGCAGGAGAAGCAGAAGAAGCAGAAGCAGAAGGAGAAGCAGAAGTAGGAGAAGGAGAAGGAGAAGGAAGTGCAGCAGAAGCAATAGGAGAAGCAGATGGAGAAGCAGAAGCAGAATGAGAAGCAGAAAGAGAAACAGTAGAAGCAGAAGAAGTAGGAAAAGCAGAAGCAGAAGAAAGAGGAGAAGAAGAAGAAGACGAAAAAGAAGAAGAAGAAGAGGAAGAAGAAGAAGAAGCAGCAGCATAAGGAGAAGCATAAGGAGAAGCAGTAGAAGCAGAAGCAGGAGAAGCAGAAGCAGAAGAAAAAGAATAAGCAAAAGAAACAGAAGCAGTGAGAGAAGCAGAAGAAGGAGAAGGAGAAGGAGCAGCAGAAGTAGAAGCAGAAGCAGAAAGAGAAGCAGAAACAGAAGGAGAACAAGAAGGAGAAGCAGGAGAATCAGAAGAAGCAGAAGTAGAAGCAGAAAGAGGAGATGAAGGAGAAGCAGAAGTAGAATCAGAAGAAACAGAAGAAGAAGAAGCAGAAGAAACAGAAGCAAAAGAAACAGAAGAAGGAGAAGAGCAGAAGCAGAAGCAGAAGGAGAAGCAGAAGCAGAAAGAGAAGCAGGAGAAGCAGAAGAAGCAGGAGAAGCAGAAGCAGAAGAAACAGGAGAAGCCAAAGAAGCAGAAGCAGAATCTGAAGCAGAAGGAGAAACGGAAGAAGCACAATCTGAAGCGGAAGCGGAAGAAACTGAAATAGTAGAATAAGCAGAAGCAGAAGCACCAGGAGAAGCAGAAGGAGAAGAAGGAGAAGGCGTGA
>NW_012321321.1:0-1642 GCF_000151885.1 Dipodomys ordii
GGAGAAGCAGCAGTAAGTAGTAGAACCCAGTAGTTCAGGCATGAGTAGCAGATGAAGCAGAAGCAGAAAGAGAAGCAAATAGAGAAGCAGAAGGGGAAGTAGCAAAAACAGCAGAAGAAGCAGAAAACAAGCAGTTGATGCAGAAGCAGGAAGAGAAATAGAAGCAGATATAAGCAGAAGTAGATGAAGCAGAAGAAGTAGAAGAAGAAGAAGAAGAAGAAGAAGAAGAAGAAGAAGAAGAAGAAGAAGAAGAAGAAGAAGAAGTAGAAGAAGAAGATGAAGAAGGAGAAGGAGAAGGAGAAGGAGAAGCAGTAGAAGCAGAAGAAGCAGAAGCAGAAGAAGCAGAAGCAGGAGAAAAAGAATAAGCATAAGAAGCAGAATCAGAGGGAGAAGCAGAAGCAGAAGAAGCAGCAGAAGGAGAAGCAGAAGCAGAAGAAGATGCAGAAGGAGAAGCAGGAGAAGCAGAAGAAGGAGAAGGAGAAGGCGAAAGAGAAGGATTAGGAGTAGGAGAAGCAAAAGGATAAGCAGAAGCAGAAAGAGACGCAGAAAGAGAAGCAGCACAAGAAGTAGGAGAAGCAGGAGAAGCAGAAGCAGGAGAAGCAGAAGAAACAGAAGACGCAGAAGCAGAATGAGAAGCAGAAGCAGAAATTGAAGCAGAAGCAGAAGCAGAAGGAGAAGCAGAAGAAGGAGAAGGAGAAGCAGAAAGAGAAGCACAACGAGAAGCAGGAGAAGCAGAAGCAGGAGAAGCAGAAGCAGGAGAAGCAGAAGCAGAAGAAGCCGAAGAAGCAGAAGAAGAACCTGAAGCAGAAGGAGAAGCAGAAGAAACAGAATCTGGAGAAGCAGAAGGAGAAGCAGAAGCAGAAAGAGAAGCAAAAGCAGAAGGAGAAGCAGAAGGGGAAGCAGAAGAAACAGAAGAAGCAGAGGCAGTAGCAGAAGAAACAGAAGATGCAGAAGCAGAAGGAGAAGCAGAAGGAAAAGCAGAAGAACGAGAAGGAGAAGGAGTAGGAGAAACAGAAGGAGAAGCAGAAAGAGAAGCAGAAGAAGGAGCAGGAGAAGGAAAAGCAGCAGGAGAAGCAGAAAGAGCAGCAGAAGGAGAAGCAGGAGATGCAGAAACTTGAGAAGCAGAAGCAGAAGAAACAGGAGAAGGACAAGAAGCAGAAGCAGAAGGAGAAGCAGAAACAGAAGGAGAAGCAGGAAGAGAAGGAGGGAAAGCAGAAGCAGGAGAAGCAGAAGCATAAGAATGTGAATAAGCTGAAGGAGAACTTGAAGCAGAAGGAGAAGCAGGAGAAGTAGAAGAAGCAGAATTTGAAGAAGCAGAATTAGAAGCTGAACGAGAAGCAGAAGCAGAAAGAGAATCAAAAGCAGAAGGAGAAGCAGAAGAAACAGAAGAAGTAGAAGCAGAAGCAGTTGTAGCTGAAGCAGAAGGAAAAGCAGAAGAACAAGAAGGAGAAGGAGAAACAGAAGGAGAAGCAGAAAGAGTCGCAGGTAAAGCAGACGAAGAAGAAGCAAAAGGGAAGCAGAAGGAGAAGCAGAAGAAGGAGAAACAGAAGCAGAAGAAGATGCAGAAGGAGAAGCAGGAGAAGCAGAAGAAGCAGAAGCAGGAGGAGAAGCAGGAGAAGCAGAAGAAGCAGAAGCAGAAGGA
>NW_012321322.1:0-1642 GCF_000151885.1 Dipodomys ordii
AGCAGAAGGAGAAGCAGAAGGAGAAGCAGAAGAAACAGAAGTATCAGAATCAGTAGCAGGAGAAGCTGAAGATGCAGAACCAGAAAGAAAAGCAGAAGGAATAGCAGAAGAACGAGAAGGAGAAATAGAAGGAAAAGCAGAAGGAGAAGCAGAAGCAGAAGAAACAGAAGAAGGAAAAGAGCAGAAGCAGAAGCAGACGGAGAAGCAGAAGCAAAAGGAGAAGCAGAAGAAGCAGAAGCTGAAGCAGAAGAAGAAGAAACAGAATAAGCAGAAGAAGCAGAAGAAGAAGCAGCAGGAGAAGCAGAAGAAGAAGAAGAAGAAGGAGAAAGAGAAGGATTAGGAGTAGGAGAAACAGAAGGATAAGCAGAAGCAGAAAGAGAAGGAGAATGAGAAGGAGAAGCAGGAGAAGCAGAAGAAGCAGAAGCAGGAGAAGCAGAAGCAGAATGAAAAGCAGAAGAAGGAGAAATTGAAACAGAAGAAGATGCAGAAGGAGAAGCAGAAGCAGTAGTAGAAGCAGAAGAAGGAGAAGCAGAAGGAGAAGCATAAAGAGAAACAGAAGGAGAAGCAGGAGAAGCAGAAGCAGGAGAAGCAGAATCAGAAGAAATAGAAGAAGGAGAAGAAGCAGAAGCAGAAAGAGAAGCAGAAACAGAATGAGAAGCAGAAATATAAGCAGAAGAAGCCGAAGAAGCAAAAGCAGAACCTAAAGCAGAAGGAGAAGCAGAAGAAGCAGAATCTGGAGAAGAAGAAGGAGAACCAGAAGGAGAAGCAGAAGCAGAAAGAGAAGCAAAAGCAGAAGGAGAAGCAGAAGAAACAGAAGAAGCAGAATCAGTAGCAGAAGAAGCTGAAGATGCAGAAGCAGAAAGAGAAGCAGAAGGAATAGCAGAAGAACGAGAAGGTGAAATAGATGGAGAAGCAGAAGGAGAAGCAGGAAAAGCAGACGAAACAGAAGCAGACGGAGAAGCAGAAGAAGGAGAAGGAGAAGCCAGAGCAGAAGAAGAAGCAGAAGGAAAAGCACAAGCAGAAGGAGATGCAGAAGGAGAAGCAAGAAATGCAGAAGACACAGAAGCAGAAGGAGAAGAAGAAGGAGAAGAATCAGAATCAGAAGAAGCAGAAATAGAAAGAGAAGCCGACGAAGAGAAGCAGAATGAGAAGCAGGAGAAGCAGAAGAAGCACAAGCAGGAGAAGCAGAAGAAGAAGAAACAGAAGAAGGAGAAGGAGCAGAAGCAGGAGAAGCAGAAGGAGAAGCAGAAAGAGAAGCAGGAAAAGCAGAAGAAGCAGAAGCAGGAGAAGCAGAAGGAGAAGAAACAGGAGAAGGACAAGAAGCAGAAAGAGAAGCAGTAGAAGCAGAAGAGGCAGGAAAAGCAGAAGCAGAAGAAAGAGAAGAAGAAGAAGACGAAGAAGAAGAAGAAAAAGAAGCAGCAGCATAAGCAGAAGCATAAGGAGAAGCATAAGGAGAAGTATAAGGAGAAGCAGTAGAAGCAGAAGAAGCAGAAGCAGGAGAAGCTGAAGCAGAAGAAAAAGAATAAGCAAAAGAAGCAGAAGCAGAAGCAGTGAGAGAAGCAGAAGAAGGAGAAGGAGAAGGAGCAGCAGAAGGAGAAGCAGAAGCAGAAAGGGAAGCAGAAACAGAAGGAGAACAAGAAGG
>NW_012321323.1:0-1642 GCF_000151885.1 Dipodomys ordii
TTTTTTGGTCATGGCAGGGGGCCAGGGGGTTCATGCCTGGAATTTCAGGTACTCAGGAAGGCGGGGATTCGGATGACTTTTTTCAAAGCCAGCTAGGAAGAAAAGTTCCTGGGATTTAACCCAGAAAAGGAAGAAAAAGTTGGGACAGGAAGTTTGCTTCAAGTGATAGTCATTTCTAGTAAGCACATAGTCTCAAGTTCATAATACCAGTTTGCTAGAAAGGGAGGTGGGGAGAGAAAAGGAAAAAGAAAAATGCCTTAAGTAGTTTATGCACTACACTAATGTCATTCCTGACACTGCCTATCAACAGCCACATCAAGTGCAAGTTCTTCCTTGGATGTTCATGGTGAATTGTTTTTTTTTGACGCTTGTGGGGCTTGAACTGAGGGCCTGAGCACGTGCCTCAGCTTTTCAGCTCAAGGTTAGTGCTGTACCACTTGAGCTACAGAGGCACATGTGGTTTTTTGGTGGTTTATTAAGAGATAAGAGTTTCACGGACTTTCCTGCCCTAGCTAGCTATGAACACACGATCCTCAGATCTCAGCCTCCAGAGTAGATAAGATTACAGACACGTGAAACCGCCCCCCCCGCCTTCGGGCTTCCCTGGAGTCCTGCTCCTAATTATCTCTTTAATATCTCTTTATCTTCCAGCCCCTGCTTCCTGACCGGATGGTGATATCTGAAGCACTCAGCGGCAACCAGACAGCCAGAGGGGAACGCGAGACATCCATGCAGGTGGCGTAACCGTCCATCCTCACCCCCCCACCCCCGCAGGCGATTACTCGACCACGAACACGACCTCCGACCCCCCCCCCCGCACCAAAATCCACAACCCTACCCTCGGAACAAAATAAAACAAATTTGCTTGAATCTCACACTGCCTTTTGTTTGTAATTGACGCAATAGGCGAAGGGGAGGGATCTCATTTCTGGTGCCTGACGGGGGGGGGAGGGGGGAGGGGGCGGGGGAATTGGAGAGGAGAGAAGAGGGGGCAGAGGGCATCTCAGTGTATCTGTGTGTGTGGGTGCGTGCATCTTTGAGGAAACTCAAAGATCGGACGCGACAGAGCATGTATGTAGTCCAGCCGGACCAATTCACCACGACTCTGTCTCTTGTCTCTCTGTTTCTGTTTCTCTATTTCTCTCTCTGTGTCTCTCTTTGTCTCTGTCTGTCTGTCTGTCTGTCTCTCTCTCTCTCTCTCTCTCTCTCTCGTTTGAATTCTCTCTCCCGCCCGCCCGCCCGCCCGCACTCCCTCCCTCCTTTTCCTCTCGACTTGCCAGTCAATTCTGGGGCTTGAGCTACTGTACTGGCGCTCCAACACACAACGGTCCCACTCCGAGCCTGCCTGCCTGCCTGCCTGCCTATGCATGGGCCCCATACTCCAACGAGGCACATCATCATCCCCACCCCACCCCTTCTCTGAAAAGAAGGCAGTCTCTCTCGGGGCCAGCCAGCCTGGGCCGGTTTTCTCAGTCAGTCAGTGCATGGATTGTTTGATCTTTTTTTCCCCCATGCATTTCATGAGAGAAAACTGCAATTCACAAAACCACCACTAGATGGCGCGCGTTCGCCGTCGACAAGGTGGATGGGGCGGCGGGAGGGGCAAAACACGGGTCGGGTCAGTCACTCACTCAGTCAGTCA
>NW_012321324.1:0-1642 GCF_000151885.1 Dipodomys ordii
AATAAAAGAGGTGATTTTGATCACCAAGTCTATCAAATGCATGTGATGAAACTCTTTTACACAATTCATACTCATTTAAAAAAACACAGGTGCACTGATAAGGAAAATTGAAATATTTTCAGCTGATCATAGGTGTGGAAATCCAAGACCCATGATAGATACCTGTTGTCTGTGTGTTCTCCACACAGCATAGTTCCTACCTCAATTTTTAGCCAACTTTATTTCTCAGTGCTCAAGGATACCTTTAATTGGTCCTAAAAAGTTTGAACAGGCTGCATTACTCTGATGGTGATAGTCAAAAGTTCTGTTCCCCAAGAAACAAATTTGTGATCAAAATAAATGACGGTGGCTAGAGTAAGCATGATTGTGAGATGCTTGGCATTACACAGCATCTGAACTTCACGAGGTCCAGTAATTCTGTATGAGCTCCCATAATGAAAAAGGAATATTTCCATGATAGAAATCAATCCAGTCCTGTTCCTTCATCAGGCCATAAGATTCAGCCTGAGTATGATGATCTATCTATCCATCCAAAAGTCTCCAATATTCATATTAGTATAAACAATCAGTTTCTGTAATCAGAACCTATTCAATGGGTTGAGATCCGAGGACTACAATTCAAAGCCAGTCTGGGGGGAAAAAATTTACGAGAATATTTTATACAAAAAATCACCGCCCCCCCCCCGCCTTCGCGCTTCCCTGGAGTCCTGCTCCTAATTATCTCTTTAATATCTCTTTATCTTCCAGCCCCTGCTTCCTGACCGGATGGTGATATCTGAAGCACTCAGCGGCAACCAGACAGCCAGAGGGGAACGCGAGCCATCCATGCAGGTGGCGTAACCGTCCATCCTCACCACCCCACCCGTGCAGGCGATTACTCGACCAGGACCACGACCTACGACCCCCCCCCGCACCAAAATCCACAACCCTACCCTCGGAACAAAATAAAACAAATTTGCTTGAATCTCACGCTGCCTTTTGTTTGTAATTGACGCAATAGGCGAAGGGGAGGGATCTCATTTCAGGTGCCTGACGGGGGGGGAGGGGGGAGGGGGCGGGGTAATTGGAGAGTAGAGAAGAGGGGGCAGAGGGCATCTCAGTGTTTCTGTGTGTGTGTGTGCGTGCATCTTTGAGGAAACTCAAAGATCGGACGCTACAGAGCATGTATGTAGTCCAGCCGGACCAATTCACCACGTCTCTGTCTCTTGTCTCTCTGTTTCTGTTTCTCTATTTCTCTCTCTGTGTCTCTCTTTGTCTCTGTCTGTCTGTCTGTCTGTCTGTCTGTCTGTCTGTCTCTCTCTCTCTCTCGTTTGAATTCTCTCTCCCGCCCGCCCGCCCGCCCCCACTCCCTCCCTCCTTTTCCTCTCGACTTGCCAGACAATCCTGGGGCTTGAGCTACTGTACTGGCGCTCCAACACACAACGGTCCCACTCCGAGCCTGCCTGCCTGCCTGCCTGCCTATGCATGGGCCCCATACTCCAACGAGGCACATCATCATCCCCACCCCACCCCTTCTCTGAAAAGAAGGCAGTCTCTCTCGGGGCCAGCCAGCCTGGGCCGGTTTTCTCAGTCAGTCAGTGCGTGGTTTGTTTGTTCTTTTTTTCCCCCATGCATTTCATGAGAGAAAACTGCAATTCACTAA
>NW_012321325.1:0-1642 GCF_000151885.1 Dipodomys ordii
TAAGCATCATCTGCAGCTTCTGCTACTGCGTCTGATTCTTCTGAATAATCTAATTCTCCTTCTGCTTCTCCTTAAGCTTTTGCTTCTCTTTCTGCTTCTCCTTCTCCTTCATATGAATCTGCTTATGCTTCTCCTTCTGCTTCTGCTTCAATTTCTCCTTCTGCTTCTCATTCTGATTCTGCGTCTTCTGTTTCTTCTGCTTCTCCTGCTTCTGCTTCTCCTGCTTCTCCTACTTCTCGTGCTGCTTCTCCTTCTGCGTCTCTTTCTGCTTCTGCTTATCCTTTTGCTTCTCCTACTCCTAATCCTTCTCTTTCGCCTTCTCCTTCTCCTTCTTCTGCTTCTCCTGCTTCTCCTTCTGCATCTTCTTCTGCTTCTGCTTCTCCTTCTGCTGCTTCTTCTGCTTCTGCTTCTCCTTCTTCTGCTTCTCCCTCTGATTCTGCTTCTTATGCTTATTCTTTTTCTTCTGCTTCTGCTTCTCCTGCTTCTGCTTCTACTGCTTCTCCTGCTTCTGCTTCTTCTCCTTCTCCTTCTCCTTCTCCTTCTTCTTCTCCTTCTCCTTCTCCTTCTGCTTCTCCTTCTTCTTCTTCTTCTTCTTCTTCTTCTTCTTCTTCTTCTTCTTCTTCTTCTTCTTCTTCTTCTTCTTCTTCTCTTTCTGCTGCTTCTGCTTTTCCTGCGTCTTCTGCTTCTTGTGCTTCTTTTTCTGCTTCTCCTTCTGCTTCTGCTTCTGCTTCTTGTCCTTCTCCTGTTTCTTCTGCTTCTGCTTCTCCTGCTTCTGCTTCTTCTGCTTTTCCTGCTTCTCTTTCTGCTTCTCCTTCTGCTTCTGCTCCTCCTTCTGCTTCTGCTCCTTCTATTTCTTCTGTTTCTTCTTCTTCTGCTTCTCCCGCTCTGCTTCTTCTGCTTCTCCTGCTTCTCGTTCTGCTTCTCTTCGTCGGCTTCTCTTTCTACTTCTCCTTATGCTTCTTCTGATTCTGCTTCTTCTCCTTCTTCTTCTCCTTCTGCTTCTGCTTCTTCTGCTTCTCCTGCTACTCCTTCTGCATCTCCTTCTGCTTGTGCTTTTCCTTCTGCTTCTTCTTCTGCTTCTGCTTCTCCTTCTTCTGCTTCTCCGTCTGTTTCTGCTTCTTCTGTTTTTCCTGCTTCTCCTACTGCTTCTCATTCTTCTTCTCCTTCTGTTTCTCCTAGTCGTTATTCTGCTATCCCTTCTGCTTCTCTACCTGCTTCTGCATCTTCAGCTTCTTCTGCTACTGCTTCTGCTTCTGCTTCTTCTGTTTCTTCTGCTTCTCTTTCAGCTTCTGCTTCTCCTTCTGGTTCTCCTTCTTCTCCAGATTCTGCTTCTTCTGCTTCTCCTGCTTCTCCTTCTGCTTCAGGTTCTGCTTCTGCTTCTTCTGCTTCTATTTCTGCTTCTCCTGCTGTTTCTGCTTCTCTTTCTGCTTCTGCTTCTTATCATTCTTCTATTTCTTTTGATTCTGCTTCTCCTTCTTCTGCTTCTCCTGCTTCTCCTTCTGCATCTTCTTCTGCTTCTGCTTCTCCTTCTGCTGCTTCTTCTGCTTCTGCTTCTCCTGCTTCTGCTTCTCCCTCTGATTCTGCTTCTTATGCTTATTCTTTTCTTCTGCTTCTCCTGCTTCTCCTTCTCCTTCTCCTTTGA
>NW_012321326.1:0-1642 GCF_000151885.1 Dipodomys ordii
CACTCTGTCCTCTGTGTCCCCTGCTGTGTCCCCTGCTCTGTCCCACTGTGTCCCCCGCTGTGTTCCTGCTGTGTCCCCGCTGTGTCCCGCTGTGTCCCGCTGTGTCCCCCGCTGATTCCCGCTGTGTCCCAGATGTGTCCCGCTGTGTCCTCGCTTTGTCCCCTGCTGTGTCCCCTTTGTCCTCCCTGTGTCCCCCGCAGTGTCCCGCTGTGTCCCCCGCTGTGTCCCGCTCTGTCCCCTGCTGTGTCCCCGCTGTGTCCCGCTGTGTCCTGCTGTGTCCCGCTGTGACCGTGTTGAGTCCCGCTGTGTCCCCGCTGTGTCCCGCTTTGTCATCGCTGTGTCCCCCGCTGTGTCCCGCATTGTCCCCCCGTGTCCTCCACTGTGTCCCGCTTGTCCCCCTCTGTGTCCCGCTGTGTTCCCTGCTGTGTCCCAACTGTGTCCTGCTGTGTTCCGCTGTGTCACGCTGTGTCCTCGCTGTGTCTCCCGCAGTGTCCCGCAGTGTCCCCCCTGTGTCCCCCGCTGTGTCCCGCTGGGTCCCTCTGTGTCCCCTGCTGTGTACCCTGCTCTGTCCCACTGTGTCCCCCGCTGTGTCCCGCTGTGTCCCGCTGTGTAATGCTGTGTCCTGCTGTGTCCCCCACTGAGTCCAGCTGTGTCCCCTCTGTGTCCCAATTTGTCCTCGCTGTGTCCCACGCTGTGTCCCGCTGGGTCCCTCTTTGTCCCCTGCTGTGTACCCTGCTCTGTCCCACTGTGTCCCCCGCTGTGTCCCGCTGTGTCCCGCTGTGTCCCGCTGTGTAATGCTGTGTCCCCCACTGAGTCCAGCTGTGTCCCCTCTGTGTCCCAATTTGTCCTCGCTGTGTCCCCCGCTGTGTCCCGCTGTGTACCCTGCTGTGTCCCGCTGTGTCCCGCTGTGTACTGCTGTGTCCCCCGCTGAGTCCTGCTGTGTCCCCGCTGTGTCCCAATGTGGCCTCGCTGTGTCACCCGCTGTGTCCCACTGTGTCCCCTATGTGTCCCCCGATGTGTCCACTGCTGTGTCCACCGCTCTGTCCCCACTGTGTCCCACTGTGCCCCGCTGTGTCCCCGCTGTGTGCCCGCTGTGTCCCGCTGTGTACCCTGCTGTGTCCAGCTGTGTCACCCCTGTGTCACGCTGTGTCCCCTCTCTGTTCCCCGCTGTCCCCTTCTGTGTCCCCCGCTATGTCCCGTTGTGTCCGGCTGTGTCCCCTGCTTTGTCCCGCTGTGTCCCCGCAGTGTCCCCGCTGTGTCCCTTTGTGTCACACTGTGTCCCGTGGTGTTCCGCTTTGTCCCCTGCTGTGTCCCCCGCTGAGTCCCACTTTGTCCCCGTTGTGTCCTGGTGTGTCCCCCGCTCTGTCCCCTGCTGTGTCCTGCTGTGTCCCCGCTGTTGCCCGCTGTATGCCCGCATTTGTCCCCGCTGTGTCTGCTGTGTCCCGCTGTGTTCCGTGGTGTCCCGATTGTCCCCCACTGTGATCCTCGCTGAGTCCCCGCTGTGTCCCCGCTGTGTCCCGCTGTGTCCTCCCTGTGTCCCCGCTGTGTCCTGCTCTGTTCCCCACTGTGTCTCCCGGTTTGTCCCCGCTGTGACCCGCTGTGTCTCCCCAATGATCCCCGCTGAGTTCCCCCTGTGTCCCCC
>NW_012321327.1:0-1641 GCF_000151885.1 Dipodomys ordii
TCTGCTTCTGCTTCTGCTCTTCTCCATCTTCTGTTTCTTTTGCTTCTGTTTCTTCTGCTTCTTCTTCTTCTGTTTCTTCTGATTCTACTTCTGCTTCTCTTTCTTCTCTTTCTGCTTCTACTTCTGCTTCTCCTGATTCTCCTGCTTCTCCTTCTTGTTCTCCTTCTGTTTCTGCTTCTCTTTCTGCTTCTGCTTCTCTTTCTGCTGCTCCTTCTCCTTCTCCTTCTTCTGCTTCTCCCACTGCTTCTGCTTCTGCTTCATTTGCTTATTCTTTATCTTCAGCTTCTCCTGTTTCTGCTTCTTCTGCTTCTACTACTTCTCCTTATGCTTCTCCTTATGCTTCTCCTTCTTCTTCTTCTTCTTCTTCTTCTTCTTCTTCTTCTTCTTCTTCTTCTTCTTCTTCTTCTTCTTCTTCTTCTTCTTCTTCTTCTTCTTCTCTATTGTCTGCTTCTGCTTTTCCTGTTTCTTCTGCTTCTACTGTTTCTCTGTCTGCTTCTCATTCTGCTTCTGCTTCTCCTTCTGCTTCTCCTATTCCTTCTGCTGCCCTTCCTTCTCATTCTCCTTCTCCTACTTCTGCTTCTCCTGCTTTTGCTTCTTCTGCTTCTCCTGCTTCTCCTTCTGCATCTCCTTCTTCTTCTGCTTCTCCTTCTGCTGCTTCTTCTGCTTCTGCACCTCCTTCTGTTTCTTCTTCTTCTTCTCCTTCTGCTGCTCCTTCTGCTTCTCGTTCTGCTTCTGATTCTCCTTCTGCTCTTCCTACTCCTAATCCTTCTCTTTCTCCTTCTCCTTCTTCTTCTTCTGCTTCTCGTTCTGCTTCTGCTTCTTCTGCTTGTTCTGTTTCTTCTGCTTCAGGTCCTGCTTCTGCTTCTTTGGCTTCTTCTGATTCTTCTGCTTCTGCTTCTCCTGCTACTGCTTCTTCTGCTTCTCTTTCTGCTTCTCCTTCTGCTTCTGCTTCTCCTTCTGCTCCTTCTCCTTCTTCTGTTTCTTCTTCTTCTTCTTCTGCTTCTCCCGCTTCTGCTTCTTCTGCTTCTCCTTCCTTTCCTCTGCTTCTGCTTCTCCTTCTCCTTCTCCAACTAATCCTTCTTCTTCTCCTTCTCCTGATTCTCCAACTAATCCTTCTTCTTCTCCTTCTGTTTCTGCTTCTGCTGCTCCTTCTCCTTCTTCTGTTTCTCCCTCTGCTTCTGCTTCTGCTTCTTATGCTTCTTCTTCTTCTTCTGCTTCTGCTTCTCCTGCTTCTGCTTCTTATGCTTCTACTGCTTCTTCTTCTGCTTCTTCTTCTGCTTCAGCTTCTTCTGCTTCTACTTCTCTTTCTATTTCTGCTTCTCCTGCTTGTTTTTCTGCTTCTTCTGCTGCATCTCCTTCTGCTGCTTCTTCTACTTCTCCTTCTTCTTCTCTTTTTGCTTCTCCTTCTGCTTCTGCTTCTTCTGTTTCTCCTGCCTGAATTTCTGGTTCTACTTGTTCTGCTGCTTCTCCTTCTGCTTCTGCTTCTACTTCTGCTTCTGTTTCTGCTTCTTCTGCTTCTTCTCTTTCGGCTTCTCCTGCTTCTGCTTCTTGTGCATCTCCTGCTTTTCTTTCTGCTTCTCATTCCGCTTCAAGCTTCTCTTTCTGCTTCTGCTTCTCCTCCTTCTCCTTCTCCTACTTCTG
>NW_012321328.1:0-1641 GCF_000151885.1 Dipodomys ordii
CTTCTCCTTCTGCTTTTGCTTCTCTTTCTGCTTCTGCTTCTCCTTCTGGTTCTCCTTCTTCTTCTCCAGATTCTGCTTCTTCTGCTTCTCCTTCCGCTTCAGGTTCTGCTTCTGCTTCTTCGGCTTCTTCTGCTTCTATTTCTGCTTCTCCTTCTGTTTCTGTTTCTATTTCTGCTTCTGTTTCTTCTCCTTCTTCTATTTCTTCTGCTTATGCTTCTACTGCTTCTCCTTCGGTTTCTCTTTGTTCTTATCCTTCTGCTTCTCCTTCTCCTTCTTCTGCTTCTCCTTCTGCTTCTGCTTCTGCATCTTCTTCTGTTTCAATTTCTCCTTCTTCTGCTTTTCATTCTGCTTCTGCTTCTCCTGCTTCTGCTTCTTCTGCTTCTCCTGCTTCTCCTTCTCCTTCTCCTTCTCTTTCTGCTTCTGCTTATCCGTCTGTTTCTCCTAATCCTTCTCTTTCTCCTTCTCCTTCTCCTTCTGCTTTTCCTACTTGTTCTTCTTCTGCTTCTTCTTCTTTTTCTGCTTTTTCAGTTTCTTCTGCTTGAGCTTCTGCTTCTTCTGCTTCTCCTTCTGCATCTGTTTCTCCTTCTGCTTCTGCTCTTCTCCTTCTTCTGTTTCTTCTGCTTCTGCTTCTCCTGCTTCTCCTTCTTCTGCTTCTCCTACTTCTCCTTCTGCTTCTCCGTCTCATTCTCCTTCTCCTTCAATTTCTCCTTCCTGTGCTTCTCATTCTGCTTCTGCTTCTGCTTCTCCTGCTTCTGCTTCTTCTGTTTCTCCTTCTGCTTCTCTTTCTGCTTCTAATTCTGCTTCTGCTCCTCCTACTCCTAATCCTTCTCTTTCTCCTTCTTATTCTTCTGCTTCTCGTTTTGCTTCTGCTTCTTCTGCTTGTTCTGTTTCTTCTGCTTCTGCTTTTCCAGCTTCTGATGCTTCTGGTTCTCCTTCTGCTTCAGGTTCTCCTTCTGCTTCTTCAGCTTCTTCTGTTTCTTCTGCTTCTGCTTCTTCTGCTTCTGTTTCTATTTCTGCTTCTTCTTCTGCTTTTGCTTCTCCTTCTGCTCCTTCTCCTTCTTCTGTTTCTTCTTCTTCTTCTGCTTCTCCCGCTTCTGCTTCTTCTGCTTCTCCTGATTGTCCTTCTGCTTCTGCTTCTCCTTCTCCCTCTTCTGCTTCTCATTCTGCTTCTGCTTCTTCTGATTCTCCAACTTCTCCTTCTGTTTCTGCTTCTCTTTCTGCTTCTGCATCTCCTTCTGCTTCACCTTCTGCTGCTCCTTCTCCATCTTCTGTTTCTCCCTCTGCTTCTATTTCTGCTTCTTATGCTTCTTCTTTTTCTTCTGCTTCTGCTTCTCCTGCTTCTGCTTCTTATGCTTCTACTGCTTCTTCTTCTGGTTCTGCTTCTTCTGCTTCTACTTCTCTTTCTGCTTCTGCTTCTCCTGCTTGTTTTTCTGCTTCTTCTGCTGCTTCTCCTTCTGCTGCTTCTTTTACTACTCCTTGCGCTTCTCTTTTTGCTTCTCCTTCTGCTTCTGCTTCTGCTTCTTCTGTTTCTCCTGCCTGAATTTCTGGTTCTACTTCTTCTGCTGCTTCTCCTTCTGCTTCTGCTTCTCCTTCTGCTAATGTTTCTACTTTTTCTGCTTCTTCTCTTTCGGCATCTCCTGC
>NW_012321329.1:0-1641 GCF_000151885.1 Dipodomys ordii
CTTCTGCTTTTCCTGCTTCTCTTTCTGCTTCTCCTTCTGCTTCTCCTGCTTCTGCTCCTTCTCCTTCTTCTGTTTCTTCTTCTTCTGCTTCTCCCGCTTGTGCTTCTTCTGCTTCTCCTGCTTCTCGTTCTGCTTCTCTTCGTCGGCTTCTCTTTCTATTTCTGCTTCTGCTTCTTCTGATTCTGATTCTTCTCCTTCTTCTTCTCCTTTTGCTTCTGTGTCTTCTGCATTTCCTTCTTCTCCTTCTGCATCTCCTTCTGCTTGTGCTTTTCCTTCTGCTTCTTCTTCTGCTCTGGCTTCTCCTTCTCCTTCTTCTGCTTCTAAGTCTTCTTCTGCTTCCCCTCCTTCTCTTTCTGCTTCTCCTTCTGTTTCTGCTTCTCCTTCTGCTTCTGCTTCTTGTCCTTCTCCTGTTTCTTCTGCTTCTGCTTCTCCTGTTTCTGCATCTCCTGCTTCTCCTTCTGCTTCTCTTTCTGCTTCTCCTGCTGCTTTTCCTTCTCCTGCTCCTTCTTCTGCTTCTCTTTCTGCTTCTCATTCTGTTTCTCCTCCTTCTCCTTCTCGTTCTTCTGCTTTTCCTTCTGCTTCTCCTTCTGCTTCTGCATCTTCTGCTTCTTCTGCTACTGCCTCTGCTTCTTCTGTTTCTTCTGCTTCTCCTTCTGCTTTTGCTTCTCTTTCTGCTTCTGCTTTTCCTTCTGCTTCTCCAGATTCTGCATCATCTGCTTCTCCTTCTGCTTCAGTTCTGCTTCTGCTTCATTGGCTTCTTCTGCTTCTGCTTCTCCTGCTGCTGCTTCTTCTGCTTCTCTTTCTGCTTTTCCTTCTGTTTCTGCTTCTCCTTCTGCTTCTGCTTCTTCTCCTTCTTCTGTTTCTTCTGTTTTTGCTTCTCCTGCTTCTGCTTCTCCTGCTTCTCGTTCTGCTTCTCTTTCTGCTTCTACTTCTCCTTCTCCTTCTTCTGCTTCTCCTTCTGCTTCTCCTTCTCCTTCTGCTTCAATTTCTCCTTCTGCTTCTCATTCTGCTTCTGCGTCTTCTGTTTCTTCTGCTTCTCTTACTTATGCTTCTCCTGCTTCTTCTACTTCTCGTGCTGCTTCTCCTTCTGCGTCTCTTTCTGCTTCTGCTTATCCTTTTGCTTCTCCTACTCCTAATCCTTCTCTTTCGCCTTATCCTTCTTGTCTTCTGCTTGTCCTGGTGCTTCTGCTTCTGCTTATTCTACTATTTCTGTTTTTTCTGCTTCTGCTTCAGATTGTGCTTCTTCTGTTTCTCCTTCTGCTTCAGATTCTGCTTCTGCTTCTTCGGCTTCTCCTGTTTCTTCTGCTTCTGCTTCTCCTGCTTCTTCTGGTTCTCCTGCTTCTCTTTCTGCTTCTCCTTCTGCTTCTGCTTCTCCTTCTGCTTCTGCTTCTGCTCTTCTTCTGCTTCTCCTGCTTCTCCTTCTTGTTCTCCTTCTGTTTCTGCTTCTCTTTCTGCTTCTGCTTCTCCTTCTGCTGCTCCTTCTCCTTCTTCTGCTTCTCCCACTGCTTCTGCTTCTGCTTCTTTTGCTTATTCTTTTTCTTCTGGTTCTGCTTCTCCTGCTTCTGCTTCTTCTGCTTCTACTGCTTCTCCTTATACTTCTCCTTATGCTTCTCCTTGTGCTTCTCCTTATGCTTCTCTCTC
>NW_012321330.1:0-1641 GCF_000151885.1 Dipodomys ordii
TTCTTCTACTTCTGCTTCTCCTGTTTCTGCATCTCCTGCTTCTCCTTCTGCTGCTCTTTCTGCTTCTCCGGCTGCTTTTCCGTCTCCTGCTCCTTCTTCTGCTTCTCTTTCTGCTTCTCCTTCTGTTTCTCCTTCTCCTTCTCGTTCTTCTGCTTTTCCTTCTGCTTCTCCTTCTGCTTCTGCATATTCTGCTTCTTCTGCTACTGCATCTGCTTCTTCTGTTTCTTCTGCTTCTCCCTGTGCTTCTCCTACTGCTTTTGCTTCTCTTTCTGCTTCTGCTTCTCCTTCTGGTTCCCCTTCTTCTCCAGATTCTGCTTCCTCTGCTTCTCCTGCTTCTCCTTCTGCTTCAGGTTCTGCTTCTGCTTCTTCGGCTTCTTCTGCTTCTGCTTTTCCTGCTGCTGCTTCTTCTGCTTCTCCTGCTTCTCTTTCTGCTTTTCATTCTGTTTCTGCTACTCCTTCTGCTTCTGCTTCTTCTCCTTCTTCTGTTTCTTCTGCTTCTGGTTCTACTGCTTCTGCTTCTCCTGCTTCTCGTTCTGCTTCTCTTTCTGCTTCTCTTTCGGCTTCTCCTTCTCCTTCTCCTCCTTCTGCTTCTCTTTCTGCTTCTGCTTCTTCTGATTCTCCAACTAATCCTTTTCTTCTCCTTCTGTTTCTGCTTCTGTTTCTGCTTCTCCATCTCCTTCTGCTTCACCTTCTGCTGCTCCTTCTCCTTCTTCTGTTTCTCCCTCTGCTTCTGCTTCTGCTTCTTATGCTTCTTGTTCTTCTGCTTCTGCTTCTCCTGCTTCTGCTTCTTATGCTTCTACTGCTTCTTCTTCTGCTTCTGCTTCTTCTTCTTCTTCTTCTGCTTGCACTTCTCTTTCTGCTTCTGCTTCTCCTGCTTGTTTTTCTGCTTCTTCTCCTTCTGCTGCTTCTTCTACTTCTCCTTCTGCTTCTCTTTGTGCTTCTCTTTCTGCTTCTGCTTCTTCTGTTTCTCCTGCCTGAATTTCTGGTTCTACTTCTTCTGCTGCTTCTCCTTCTGCTTCTGCATCTACTTCTGCTTCTGTTTCTTCTTCTTCTGCTTCTTCTCTTTCGGCTTCTCCTGCTTCTGCATCTTGTGCTTCTCCTGCTTCTGCTTTTTCTGCTTTTCCTGCTTCTCTTTCTGCTTCTCCTTCTGCTCCTGCTTCTCCTTCGCCTTCTGCTCCTTCTCCTTCTTCTGTTTCTTCTTCTTCTGCTTCTCCCGCTTCTGCTTCTTCTGCTTCTCCTGCTTCTCGTTCTGCTTCTCTTCGTCGGCTTCTCTTTCTACTTCTGCTTCTCCCGCTTCTGCTTCTTCTCTTTAGTTCTTCTCCTTCTGCTTCTGCTTATTCTGCTTCTCCTGCTTCTCCTCCTGCATCTCCTTCTGCTTGTGCTTTTCCTTGTTCTTCTTCTTTTTCTTCTTCTGCTTCTCCTTCTCTTTCTTCTGCTTCTCCGTCTGTTTCTGCTTCTGCTTTTCCTGATTCTTTTTCTGCTTCTGCTTCTGCTTCTCCTTCTGTTTCTCCTTCTCCTTCTCGTTCTTCTGCTATTTCTTGTGCTTCTTTTTCTGCTTCTACATCTTCAGCTTCTTCTGCTACTGCTTCTGTTTCTTCTGTTTCTTCTGCTTCTCCTTCTGATTTTGGTTCTCTCTCGCCT
>NW_012321331.1:0-1641 GCF_000151885.1 Dipodomys ordii
AATTCTGCTTCTTCTGCTTCTCTTGCTTCTCCTTCTGCTTCAGGTTCTGCTTCTGCTTCTTCGGATTCTTATGCTTCTGGTTCTCCTGCTTCTGCTTCTTCTGCTTCCCCTCCTTCTCTTTCTCCTTCTCCTTCTGTTTCTGCTTCTCCTTCTGCTTCTGCTTCTTGTCCTTCTCCTGTTTCTTCTGCTTCTGCTTCTTCTGCTTTTCCTGCTTCTCTTTCTGCTTCTCCTTCTGCTTCTGCTCCTTCTATTTCTTCTGTTTCTTCTTCTTCTGCTTCTCCCGCTCTGCTTCTTCTGCTTCTCCTGCTTCTCGTTCTGCTTCTCTTCGTCGGCTTCTCTTTCTACTTCTCCTTCTGCTTCTTCTGATTCTGCTTCTTCTCCTTCTTCTTCTCCTTCTGCTTGTGCTTCTTCTGCTTCTCCTGCTACTCCTTCTGCATCTCCTTCTGCTTGTGCTTTTCCTTCTGCTTCTTCTTCTGCTTCTCCTTCTTCTGCTTCTCCGTCTGTTTCTGCTTCTTCTGTTTTTCCTGCTTCTCCTTCTGCTTCTCATTCTTCTTCTCCTTCTGTTTCTCCTTGTCGTTATTCTGCTATTCCTTCTGCTTCTCTTTCTGCTTCTGCATCTTCAGCTTCTTCTGCTACTGGTTCTGCTTCTGCTTCTTCTGTTTCTTCTGCTTCTCTTTCTGCTTCTCCTTCTGCTTTTGCTTCTCTTTCTGCTTCTGCTTCTCCTTCTGGTTCTCCTTCTTCTCCAGATTCTGCTTCTTCTGCTCCTCCTGCTTCTCCTTCTGCTTCAAGTTCTGCTTCTGCTTCTTCTGCTTCTATTTCTGCTTCTCCTTCTGTTTCTGCTTCTCTTTCTGCTTCTGCTTCTTATCCTTCTTCTATTTCTTTTGATTCTGCTTCTCCTGCTTCTGCTTCTCCTGCTTCTCCTTCTGTTTCTCCTTCTGCTTCTCCTTCTGCTTCTCCTTCTTCTGCTTCTACTTCTGCTTCTGCTTCTCCTTCTGCATCTTCTTCTGTTTCAATTTCTCCTTCTTCTGCTTTTCATTCTGCTTCTGCTTCTCCTGCTTCTGCTTCTTCTGCTTCTCCTGCTTCTCCTTCTGCTTCTCTTTCTGCTTCTGCTTATCCTTCTGTTTCTCCTACTCCTAATCCTTCTCTTTCTCCTTCTCCTCCTTCTTCTTCTGCTTCTCCTTCTGCTTTTCCTTCTGCTTTTGCTTCTCTTTCTGCTTCTGCATCTCCTTCTGCTTCACCTTCTTCTGCTCTTTCTCCTTCTTTTGTTTTTCCCTCTGCTTCTGCTTCTTATGCTTCTTCTTTATCTTCTGCTTCTGCTTCTCCTGCTTCTGCTTCTTGTGCTTCTACTGCTTCTTCTTCTGCTTCTGTTTCTTCTGCTTCTACTTCTCTTTCTGCTTCTGCTTCTCCTGCTTGTTTTTCTGCTTCTTCTGCTGCTTCTCCTTCTGCTGCTTCTTCTACTTC
Source organism: Dipodomys ordii (assembly GCF_000151885.1). Classification (NCBI taxonomy): domain Eukaryota; kingdom Metazoa; phylum Chordata; class Mammalia; order Rodentia; family Heteromyidae; genus Dipodomys; species Dipodomys ordii. Next base: position 1,462 of record NW_012321331.1, read on the forward strand.
TCCTACTGCTTCTCTTTTTGCTTCTGCTTCTGCTTCTTCTGTTTCTCCTGCCTGAATTTCTGGTTCTACTTCTTCTGCTGCTTCTCCTTCTGCTTCTGCTTCTACTTCTGCTTTTGATTCTGCTTCTTCTGCTTCATCTCTTTCGGCTTCTCCTGCTTCTGCTTCTTGTGCTTCTCCTGC
>NW_012321332.1:0-1641 GCF_000151885.1 Dipodomys ordii
CCACACTTTGTCCCCCACTGTGTCCTCGCTCTGTCCCCCGCTGTGTCCCTTTGTGTCATGCTGTGTCCTCGCTGTGTCCCCCTCTGTGTCCCGCTGTGTCCCCCGCCGTGTCCCGCTGTGTCCCGCTATGTCCCGCTTCGGTCCCGCTGTGTCCCGCTGTGTCCCGCTTTGTCCCCCACTGTGTCCCGCAGTGACCCCGCTGTGTCCCACTGTGTCCCACTGTGTCCCGTGGTGTCCCGCTTTGTCCCCTCTGTGTGCCGGGTTGAGTCTCGCTGTGTCCCCACTGTGTCCTCTCTGTGTCCCCCGCTGTGTCCTGCTCTGTTCCCCACTGTGTCTCCCGTTTTTTCCCTGCTGTGCCCCGCTGTGTCCCGCTGTGTCCCGCTGTGTCCCCCACTGTGTCCCGTTGTGTCAACAGCTGTGTACCCCGCTGTGTCCCGCAGTGTACCCGCTGTATCGACGCTGTGTCCCGCTGGGTCCTGCTGTGTCTCTCTCTGTGTTCCCCACTGTGTCCCGCTCTGTCTCCCGCTGTGTCCCTTGCTGTGTCCCCCGCTGTGTCCTTGCTGTGTCCCCGCTGGGTCCCGCTGGGTCCCACAGTGTCCCCCGCTGAGTCCGGTTGTTTCACCGCTGTGTCCCGCTGTGTCCCCACTCTATCGACGCTGTGTCCCGCTGGGTCCCGCTGTGTCCTCTCTTTGTTCCCCGCTGTGTCCCGCTGTGTCCCCCGCTGTGTCTCTCGCTGTGTCCCGCTGTGTCCCCGGCTGTGTCCGGCTGTGTCCCGCTGTGTCCCCCGCTGTGTCCTTGCTGTGTCCCCGCTGTGTCCCGCTGTGTCCCACAGTGTCCCCAGCTGTGTCCCGCTGTGTCACCGCTGTGTCCCGCTTTGTCCTCACTGTGTCCCCCGCTGTGTCCCGCTTTGTGCCTGCTGTGTACCCCGCTATAACCCTCTGTGTCCCCCGCTGTGTCCCGCTGTGTCCCCTGCTGTGTACCCACTGTGTCACGCTGTGATTCGCTGTGTCCGGCTGTGTCCTTGCTCTGTCTCCCTCAGTGTCCAGCTGTGTCCTCCCTGTGTCCCCCGCTGTGTCCCGCTGAGTCCCCTGTTGTGTCCCGCTGAGTCCTGCTGTGTCACGCTCTGTCCCCTCTGTGTCCCTCTGTGTCCAGCTCTGTCCCCGTTGTGTGTCCGCTGTGCCCCGCTGTGTACCCTTCTGTGTCCAGCTGTGTCCCCTCTGTGTCCCGCTGTGTCCCTTGTCTGTCCCCCGCTGTCCACCGCTGTGTCCCCCGGCTGTGTCCCGCAGTGTCCCCGCTGTGTCCCGCTGTGTCCTACTGTGTCCCGTGGTGTCCCGCTTTTTCCCCTCTATGTCCTCTGCTGAGTCCACTCTGTGTCCCCGCTGTGCCCCACTGTGTCCCGCTGTGTCCCGCTGTGTCCCCAACTGTGTCCCGTTGTGTCAACAGCTGTGTACCCCGCGGTGTCCCCGCTATATCGACGCTGTGTCCCGCTGTGTCCTGCTGTGTCTCTCTCTGTGTTCCCCACTGTGTCCCGCTGTGTCCCCTGCTGTGTCACTCGCTGTGTCCCCCGCTGTGTCCCGCAAGTGTCCCGCTGTGTCCCCCGCTGTGTCCTTGCTGTGTCCCCACTGGGTCCCTGAGAACTAA
>NW_012321333.1:0-1641 GCF_000151885.1 Dipodomys ordii
CCTCTCCTTCTTATTCTCAAACTTGTGCTTCTCCTTCTGCTTCTGCTTATTCAGCTTGTCCTGCTTCTCCTAAAGCATCTGCTGCTGCTGCAGCTTCTGCTTCTGCTGCTTCTTCTGCATCTTCTTCTCCTTCATATGGTTCTCCTTCTGATTCACATTCTGCTTGTGTTACTGTTGCTCCTTCTCCTTCACCCAATGATTCTGATTCAGACGCTTATTACTATTAATATGCTTCTGCTTCTCCTGCTTCTGATTCATATGCTTATACTGCTTCTCCTTATGCTTAGGATCCTTATTCTTCTCCTTAAACTTCTTCTTCTTCTTCTTCTTCTTCTTCTTCTTCTTCTTCTTCTTCTTCTTCTTCTTCTTCTTCTTCTTCTTCTTCTTCTTCTTGTTCTTCTTCTTCTTCTTCTTCTCCTTCTTCTTCTTCTTCTCTTTCTTCTGCTTCTGCTTTTCCTGCTTCTTCTGCTTCCACTGCTTCTCTGTCTGCTTCTCATTCTTCTTCTGCTTCTCCTTCTGCTTCTCTTATTGCTTCTGCTGCTCTTCCTTCTCCTTCTCCTCCTTCTATATCTTCTTCTGCTTCTGCTTCTTCTGCTTCTCCTGCTTCTCCTTCTGCATCTCCTTCTGCTTGTGCTTGTCCTTATGCTTCTTCTTCTGCTTCTGCTTCTCCTTCGCTTCTCCTTCTGCTTCAGATTGTGCTTCTTCTGTTTCTCCTTCTGCTTCAGATTCTGCTTCTGCTTCTTCGGCTCCTCCTGTTTCTTCTGCTTATGCTTCTCTTGCTTCTGCTTCTTCTGCTTCCCCTCCTTCTCTTTCTGCTTCTCCTTTTGTTTCTGTTTCTCCTTCTGCTTCTGCTTCTTGTCCTTCTCCTGTTTCTTCTGCTTCTGCTTCTCCTGTTTCTGCATCTCCTGCTCCTCCTTCTGCTGCTCTTTCTGCTTCTCCTGCTGCTTCTCCTTCTCCTTCTACTTCTTCTGCTTCTCCTTCTGCTTCTGCTTCTGCTTCAATTTCTCCTTCTGCTTCTTATTCTGCTTCTGCGTCCTCTGTTTCTTCTGCTTCTCCTGCTTCTGCTTCTCTTGCTTCTCCTCCTTCTCGTGCTGCTTCTCCTTCTGCGTCTCTTTCTGCTTCTGCTTATCCTTTTGCTTCTCCTACTCCTAACCTTCTCTATAGCCTTCTGCTTCTGCTTATTCTACTCTTTCTATTTCTTCTGCTTCTGCTTCAGATTGTGCTTCTTCTGTTTCTCCTTCTGCTTCAGATTCTGCTTCTGCTTCTTCGGCTTCTCCTGTTTCTTCTGCTTCTGCTTCTCCTGCTTCTTCTGCTTCTCCTGCTTCTCTTTCTCCTTCTCCTTCTGCTTCTGCTTCTCCTTCTTCTTCTTCTTCTGCTCTTCTCCTTCTTCTGTTTCTTTTGCTTCTGATTCTTCTTCTTCTTCTTCTTCTTCTTCTGTTTCTTCTGATTCTACTTCTGCTTCTCCTTCTTCTCCTTCTCTTTCTGCTTCTACTTCTGCTTCTTATGATGTTCCTGCTTCTCCTTCTTGTTCTCCTTCTGTTTCTGCTTCTCTTTCTGCTTCTGATTCTCCTTCTGCTGCTCCTTCTCCTTCTCCTTTTTCTGCCTCCCCCACTGCTTCTACTCCTGCTTCTTTTGTTTATT
>NW_012321334.1:0-1641 GCF_000151885.1 Dipodomys ordii
CACAGCGGGGGACAGCGGGGACATTTCCGGTCACAGCAGGACACAGCGGGAATCAGTGGGAACACAGTGAATTCTTAGCATGACACAGCGGGACACAGAGGGGTCTCAGCTGGGGACAGCATGGTGACACAGTGGGGACATAGCGGGGTCACAGCAGAACACAGTGGGGACACTGGGGGGGACAGCAGGGAGATACAGCAGGACACAGCGGGGACACATCGGTACACATTGGGACACAGGGTGTTCACAGCAGGATACAGCGGGGACACAGCGGGAAACACAACCGGACACAGCGGGGGACAAAGCAGGACACAGCGGGGAACACAGCAGGACAAAGCGGAACACAGTGGGGACAGAGTGGGACACAGCGGGGACACAGCGGGGGACACAGCGAGGACACAGCGGGGACACAGCGGGACACACCGGGGACACAGCGGGGACACAGCGGGACACAGCAGCGACACAGCGGAACAGAGCGGGGGACACAGCGGGACACAGCCTGGGACAGAGCGGGTCACAGCTGGACAGAGCGGGACACAGCGAGACACAGAAGTGACAAAGCGACGACACAGCGGGACACATCGGGAAACAGCAGGACACAGCTGGGACACAGCGGGACACAGCGGGACACAGCAGGACACAGCGAGGACACAGCGAGACACAGCGGGACCCAGAGTGGACACAGCTGGGACACAGCGGGACACAACGGGGGACACAGAGGCCGACACAGCAGAACACAGTGGGGCACAGTGCGACACAGCGGGACAAAGCGGGGACACAGCGAGGACACAGTGGGACACAGCGGGGAACATAGCGTGGACACAGCGGGACACAGTGAGACACAGCATTGACAAAGCGGCGACACAGCGGGACACATCGGGACACAGCGGGACACAGCGGGGACACAACGGGGGACAGAGAGGACACCGGTGGACAACGGGGACACAGCAGGACAGCGCGGGGGTCACAGTGGGAAACAGAGGAAACACGGGGACACAGGAGGCGACACAGAGGGACACAGCGGGACACTGCGGGACAGAGCGGGGACACAGCAGGGACAAAGCGGGGGACACAGTGGGGGACACAGCGGTAAACAGCGGGGGACACAGCGGGACTCAGTTGGGGACACATCAAAGGACACAGCGCGTGACACAGCGGGGAAAACAGTGGGAAACAGCGGGGTACACAGCGAGGACACAGCAGGACACAGCGGGAGACACAGCAGGACACAGCGGGTTACACAGAGGCAGACACAGCGGTACACATCAGGACACAGCGGGGACACAGCGGGACACAGCGGGACACAGCGGGGACACAGCAGGACACAGCGGGGGACACAGTGGGACACAGCGGGGACACAGAGGGACTCAGTGGTTACACAGCGAGGACACACCAGGGACACAGCGGGACACAGCGGAGACAAAGCGGGGACACAGTGAGACACAGCGAGGACACAGCACGACACAGCGGAAGACACAGCGGGGGACAGCGGTGACAGACCGGTGGACAGCGGGGACACAGCGGGACACAGCGGGACACAGCGGGGGATACAGCAGGGGACACAGCAGAACACAGGGGGACACAGCGGGACACAGCGGGAACACAGCGGGGGACACAGCGGGACACAAAAGAGAACCCAAC
>NW_012321335.1:0-1641 GCF_000151885.1 Dipodomys ordii
TCCCACGCTGTGTCTCACATTTTGTCCCCGCTGTGTCCCCACTGTGTCCCGCTGTGTCCCGCTGTGTCCTCCACTGTGACCCTTTGTGTCCCCAGCTGTGTACCTCGCTGTGTACCATTTTGTCCCCGCTGTATCACCGCTGTGTCCTGTTGGGTCCCGATGTGCCCCCCGCTGTGTCCCTGCTGTGCCCCTGCTGTGTCCCCGCTGTGTCCCGCTGTGTGCTCGCCGTGTCCCACGCTGTGTCCCGCTGTGTCCCCGCTATGTCCCCGCTGGTTCCCGCTGTGTCCTCGCTGGTCCCCCGCTGTGTCCCAATGTGTCCTCGCTGTGTCCCCCGCTGTGTCCCGCTGTGTCCCCGCTGTATCGATGCTGTGTCCCGCTGGGTCCCGCTGGGTCCTCGCTGTGTCCCGCTGTGTCCCCGCTGTGTGCTCACCTTGTCCCGCTGTGTACCCCGCTGTGTCCAGCTCTGTCCCCGCTGTGTCCCGCTGTGTCCCCTATCTGTCCCCCGCTGTGTCCCGCTCTGTCCCCCACTTTGTATCACTGTGTCCCCTCTCTGTCCCCCGCTGTGTTCCGTTGTGTCACACTGTGTCCCGTGGTGTCCTGCTTTGTCCCCCGCTCTGTCCCCCGCTGAGTCCCCTCTGTGTCCCAGCTGTGTCCCACTGTGTCCTCGCTGTGTCCCCCGGTGTCTCCCGCTTTGTCCCATGCTGTGTCCCGCTGTGTCCTCGCTGTGTTTCGTGGCTGTGTCCCGCTGTGTCCCCGATTTGTCCCCCGCTGTGTCTCACTGTGTCCCTCTGTGTACCCTGCTGTGTCCTGCTATGTTCCCGAAGTGTCCCCGCTGTGACCCGCTGTGTCCCCACTGTGTCCCGTGGTGTCCCGCTTTGTCCCCCGCTGTGTCCCCCGTTGAGTCCCCGCTGTGTCCTGCTGTGTCCTCCCTGTGTCCCCCGCTGTGTCCCGCTGTATCCCCCGCTGTGTCCCGCTGTGTCTACTGCTGTGTCCCGCTGTGTACACCTATGTGTCTCCCTCTGTGTCCCGCTGTGTCTCCCGCTGTGTCCCGCTGTGTCCCGCTGTGTCCCACTGTGTACTGCTGTGTCCCCCGCTGAGTCCCGCTGTGTCCCCGCTGTGTCCCGCTGTGTCCCACCTGTATCCCTCGCTGTGTCCAGCTGTGTCCCTCTGTGTCTCCCGCTGCGTCCCCTGCTGTGTCCCGCTGTGTCCCCCGCTGTGTCCCGCTGTGTCCACTGCTGAGTCCCCGTTGTGTCCCGCTGTTTCCCCCGCTATGTCCCGCTGTGTCCTCGCTATGTCCCCCGCTTTGTCCCACTTTGTCTTTGCTTTGTCCCCCGCTGTGTCCTTCTGTGTCCCCCGCTGTGTCCCGCTGTGTCCCCCGCTGTGTCCCAGTGTGTACCGCTGTGTACTGCTGTGTCCACCGCTGAGTCCCGCTGTGTTCCCGTTGTGTCCCGCTGTGTCCCGCTGTGTCCCTGCTGGGTCCCCATTGGTCCCGCTGTGTCCCCGCTTTGTCCCCACTGTGTTCCGCTGTTTCCCCCGCTGTGTCCCGCTGTGTCTCCCGCTGTGTCCTGCTGTGTCTCCCACTGTGTCCCGCTGTGTTCCGTGGTGTCCTGCTCTGTCCCCCGCAATGTCCCCCGTTTGTTG
>NW_012321336.1:0-1641 GCF_000151885.1 Dipodomys ordii
TCAGTGTGTCCCGTTGTGTCCCGCTGTGTCCCCGCAGTGTGCTCGCTGTTTCCCGCTGTGTCCAGCTGTGTCTCCGCTGTGTCCCGCTGTGTCCCCTCTCTGACCCCCGCTGTGTCCCGCTGTGTCCCCTGTTTTGTCTCGCTGTGTCCCCGCAGTGTCCCTGCTTTGTCCCATTGTGTCACACTGTGTCCCGTGGTGTCCCGCTGTGTCCCCGCTGTGTCCCCGCTGTGTCCCCCTCTGTGTCCCACTGTGTCCCGCTGTGTACCCTGCTGTGTCCCGCTATGATCCCACAGTGTCCCCGCTGTGTCCCGCTGTGTCCCGCTGTGTCCCGTGGTGTCCCGCTTTGTCCCGGCTGTGTACACGGTGAGTCCCCGCTGTGTCCTGCTGTGTCCTCGCTGTGTCCCACGCTGTGTCCCGCTGTGTCCTCGTTGTGTCCCCTGGTGTTTCCTGTTGTGTCACCAGCTGTGTACCCTGCTGTGTCCCGCTGTGTCCCCGCTGTATCGACGCTATGTCCCGCTGGGTCCCGCTGTGTCCTCGCTGTGTCCCCTGCTGTGTCCCGCTGTGTCTACTGCTGTGTCCCTGCTGTGTCCTGCTGTGTACCGCTGTGTCCTCGCTGTGACCCACGCTGTGTTCTGCTGTGTCTTCACTGTGTCCCCCGAAGTGTCCCTTTGTGTCCCCAGCTGTGAAACCCGCTGTGTCCCGCTGTGTCCCCGCTGTATCGACGCTGTGTCCCGTTGTGTACCCCGCTGTGTCCCACTGTGTCCTTGCTGTGTCCCACGCTGTGTTCCGCTGTGTCCTCGTTGTGTCCCCTGCTGTTTCCTGTTGTGTCACCAGCTGTGTACCCCGCTGTGTCCCGCTGTGTCCCCGCTGTATCGACGCTGTGTCCCGCTGGGTCCTGCTGGGTCCTCGCTGTGTCCCCCGCTGTGTCCCGCTGTGTCCCCCGCTGTGTCCCGCTGTGTCTAGTGCTGTGTCCCTGCTGTCTCCCGCTGTGTCCCACTGTGTCCCGCTATGTTCTCCCTCTGTCCCCGCTGTGTCCGCCGCTGTGTCCCGCTGTGTCCCCCACTGGGTCCCGCTCTGTCTACTGCTGTGTCCCCGCTGTGTCCCGCTGTGTCCCGCTGTGTCCTCGCTGTGTCCCAGGTTTGTTCCGCTGGGTCCTCGCTGTGTCCCCCGATGTGTCCCGTGCTGTTCCCAGCTGTGTACCCCGCTGTGTCCCGCTGTGTCCACGCTGTATCGACGCTGAGTCCCGCTGGGTCCCGCTGTGTCCTCGCTGTGTTCCACGCTGTGTCCCGCTGTGTCCCCCTCTGTGTCCCCCTCTGTGTCCCGTTGTGTCCCCCGCTCTGTCCCCCGCTGTGTCCCGCAATGTCCCACGCTGTGTCCCCCGCTGTGTCCCGCTGTGTCCCCCGGTGTGTCCCTCTGTGTCCACTGCTGTGTCCCCGCTGTGTCCCATTGAGTCCCGGTGTGTCCCCCGCTGTGCCCCACTGTGTCCCGCTCTGTCCCCGGTGTGTCCCGTTGTGTCCCGCTGTGTCCCCGCAGTGTGCTCGCTGTGTACCGCTGTGTACCGCGCTGTGTCCCAGCTGTGTCCCGTTGTGTCCCGCTGTGTCCTCTTTCTGAACCCCGCTGTGTCCCCGCTGTGTCCTGCTG
>NW_012321337.1:0-1641 GCF_000151885.1 Dipodomys ordii
TACGGCGTGACTTCAGTCTAAGGCGGTGGGAGTTCAAGCAAATTCTTTTTTCTCTTCAGAGTCCAGATGGGGATCTGTGCTGTGGAGGGGTAGCGGTGAGATCATATCGAGTAAGGCCGTCGGGGGCAGGTGGGCGAGGATGAGGTTTCCTCCACTTGCAGGGATGACTGGCGTTCTCTCGGACTGCCTCCTTGCCGGTGAGTGATTCGGATCTCACCATCCGGTCAGAAATCAGGCGCTAGAAGATAATGAGCTATTAAAGAGATCATTAGGAGCAGAGTCCCAGGGAAGCCCGAAGGCGTGGGTGGGCGGGCGGATGGACAAAGGAGAGAATGGTGGAGAGGAAGGAAGACGGATCTATCCAGGGAATGAGCGGCTCCTCCACCTCCCCCTCCCCCTGTGCAACACGTCGGCTGGCGGTCGAAACCCCGCCCTCCCCCCTCCCCGTCGTCATGGCTACGACAGAGGGAAAGCAAATGATGATAATAATGAATCATAACAACCTATATGTATGTGTATGTCAGAACTCTCACTCCCCACTGCCGGGTAGGTGAGGACTGACTGACTGAGTGAGTGACTGACCCGACCCGTGTTTTGCCCCTCCCGCCGCCCCATCCACCTTGTCGACGGCGAACGCGCGCCATCTAGTGGTGGTTTTGTGAATTGCAGTTTTCTCTCATGAAATGAATGGGGGAAAAAAAAAAGAACAAACAAACCACGCACTGACTGACTGAGAAAACCGGCCCAGGCTGGCTGGCCTCGAGAGAGACTGCCTTCTTTTCAGAGAAGGGGTGGGGTGGGGATGATGATGTGCCTCGTTGGAGTATGGGGCCCATGCATAGGCAGGCAGGCAGGCAGGCAGGCTCGGAGTGGGACCGTTGTGTGTTGGAGCGCCAGTACAGTAGCTCAAGCCCCAGGATTGACTGGCAAGTCGAGAGGAAAAGGAGGGAGGGAGTGCGGGCGGGCGGGCGGCCGGGAGAGAGAATTCAAACGCGCGAGAGAGGGAGACAGACAGACAGACAGACAGACAGACAGAAAGACAGAGACAAAGAGAGACACACAGAGAGAAATAGAGAAACAGAAACAGAGAGACAAGAGACAGAGACGTGGTGAATTGGTCCGGCTGGACTACATACATGCTCTGTCGCGTCCGATCTTTGAGTTTCCTCAAAGATGCACGCACGCACACACACAGATACACTGAGATGCCCTCTGCCCCCTCTTCTCTCCTCTCCAATTCCCGCCCCCTCCCCCCTTCCCCCCCCGTCAGGCACCAGAAATGAGATCCCTCCCCTTCGCCTATTGCGTCAATTACAAACAAAAGGCAGCGTGAGATTCAAGCAAATTTGTTTTATTTTGTTCCGAGGGTAGGGTTGTGGATTTTGGTGCGGGGGGGGGGGTCGGAGGTCGTGGTCGTGGTCGAGTAATCGCCTGCGGGGGGGGAGTTAGGATGAACGGTTACGCCACCTGCATGGATGGCTCGCGTTCCCCTCTGGCTGTCTGGTTGCCGCTGAGTGCTTCAGATATCACCATCCGGTCAGGAAGCAGGGGCTGGAAGATAAAGAGATATTTAAGAGATAATTAGGAGCAGGACTCCAGGGAAGCCCGAAGGCGGGGGGGGCGGGGGAGGGGGGAGGGATG
>NW_012321338.1:0-1641 GCF_000151885.1 Dipodomys ordii
GCAGGAGAAGGAATAGCATTAAGTGTAGCAGAAAGAGCTGATGTAGGAGAAGCAGGAGATGCAGAATCATGAGAAGCAGAAGCAGATGTATTTGTTACAGGTGAAGGACATGAAGCAGAATCAGAAGGAGAAGCAGAATCAGAAGGTGTAGCAGAAAGAGTTGGAGGTGAAGCAGAAGAAGCAGAATCAGGAGAAGCAGAAGCATTAGAATCCGATGAAGAAGAAGCTGAACCTGAAGCAGAAGGAGAAGTTGGAGAAGCAGAAGAAGAAGAATCTGGAGAAGCAGAAGGAGAAGCAGAAAGAGTAGCAGAAGCAGAAAGAGAATCTAAAGCAGAAGGAGAAGCAGAAAAAACAGAAGAAGTAGAAGCAGTAGCAGTTGTAGCAGAAGCAGAACGAGAAGCAGAAGGAAAAGCAGAAGAACAAGAAGGTGAAGGAGAAACAGAAGGAGAAGCAGAAGGAGAAGCAGAAAGAGAAGCAGGTAAAGCAGATGAAGAAGAAGCAGAAGAAGAATCAGAAGGAGAAGCAGAAGAAGGAGAAGGAGAAGCAGAAGCAGAAGAAGATGCAGAAGGAGAAGCAGAAGAAGCAGAAGGAGAAGGAGAAGAAGGAAAAGCAGAAGAAGCAGAAGCAAAAGGAGAAGCAAAAGAAGGAGAAGGAGAAGCAGAAGCAGAAGAAGAAGCATAAGGACAAGCACAAGCAGAAGGAGATGCAGAAGGAGAAGAAGCAGAAGAAGCAGAAGCTGAAGGAGAAGCAGAAGTAGGAGAAGGAGAAGGAGGAGAAGCAGAAGCAGAAGGAGAAGGAGAAGCGGAATGAGAAGCAGAAAGAGAAGCAGGAGAAGCACAAGAAGCAGAAGCAGGAGTAGCCGAAAGAGAAGAAGCAGAAGAAGCAGAATCAGAAGCAGAAGTAGAAGCAGAAGCAGAAGGAGAAGCAGCAGAAGAAGTAGAACCAGAAATTCAGGCAGGAGAAACAGAAGAAGCAGAAGCAGAAGCAGAAGGAGAAGCAAAAAGAGAAGCAGTAGGAGAAGTAGAAGAAGCAGCAGAAGGAGAAGCAGCAGAAGAAGCAGAAAAACAAGCAGGAGAAGCAGAAGCAGAAAGAGAAGTAGAAGCAGAAGAAGCAGAAGCAGAAGAAGAAGCAGTAGAAGCACAAGAAGCAGAAGCAGGAGAAGCAGAAGCAGAAGATAAAGAAGAAGCATAAGAAGCAGAAGCAGAGGGAGTAACAGAAGAAGGAGAAAGAGAAGCAGAATGTGAAGCAGAAGGAGATGCAGAAGCAGAAAGAGAAGCAGAAACAGAAGGAGAAGAAGAAGGAGAAGTTGGAGAATCAGAAGAAGCAGAAGCAGAAAGAGAAGGAGAAGAAGGAGAAGGAGAAGGACAAGCAGGAGAAGCAGAAGAAGCAGAAGCGGGAAGAGCAGACGAAGAAGAAGAAGATACAGAAGAAAGAGAAGGAGCAGAAGCAGAAGCAGAAGCAGAAGGAGAAGCAAAAGAGATGCAGAAGACGCTGATGAAGCAGTAGCAGGAGAAGCAGAAGCAGAAGAAACAGAAGAAGCCCAAGAAGCAGAAGGAGAATCCTGAAGCAGAAGGAGAAGCAGAAGCAGCAGAAGCTGGAAAAGTAGAAGCAGAAGAAACAGAACAAGCAGAAGAAGCAGAG
>NW_012321339.1:0-1641 GCF_000151885.1 Dipodomys ordii
CAGTGGGTTCCTCAGCGGGACAGAGCAGGGTACCCATTTGGGGCACACCTTGACCCATCGGGGGACTCAGGGAGGCTCATTGGTATACAGTGTGGGTCTCAGTGAAGGATCCTGGGGAACTTAGTGTGTACATTGGTGTTTTCTGTTGAGACACTTAGGGTTTCAGTGGGCGGACAGTATGAGGACTCATCCCGGACACTTCGGGGGATAGATCGTTGTTCAGCGGAGACAGAGAGGGTCTCATTGGGTCACAGCGGTGACACAGCTGGACACAGTGGGGTTCACAGCGGGACACAGCTGGGGACTCAGAGTTACACAGCGGGACACAGCTGGGGACACTGTGTGATACAGCGGGGGACAAAGTGAGGACACATTGTGATTTAACGGGGGACACATCGAGGACACAGCAGGACACAGCTGGGGACACAGTGGTACACAGCGGTGACACAGCAGTGGACACAGCGGGACACAATGGGGGACTCATCGGGACACAGCAGGGGACACAGCGGGACACAGCGGGGTTCACATCGAGCAAACAGCGGGTTACAACGGGGGACAGAGCGAGGACACAGCGGGACACAGCTGGGGACACAGCGGTACACAGCGGGGACACAGCAGTGGACACAGCGGGACACAGCGGGGGACACAGCGGGACACAGCAAGGGACACACCGGGACCCAGCGGGACACAGTGTCGATACAGTGGGTACACAGCGGGACACAGCGTGAGACACAGCGAGGACACAGCGGGACACAGCGGGACACAGCTGGGGACATAGCGTGGACACAGGGGGACACAACGAGGAAAAAGCGAGGACACAGCGGGGGACAAGGGGGAGACAGAGCGGGACACAGTGAGCACACAGCGGGACACATTGGGGGACACAACGGGACACAGCGGGATACACAGGGGAGACACAGCTGGACACAGCGGGGTACACAGCAAGGACACATTGATACACAGCGGGGACACAGCGGGACACAGCGGGGACACATCAGGGACACAGCGTGGGACACAGCAGGACACAGCGGGGACACATCAGGGACACAGTGTGGGCCACAGCAGTACACAGCTGGGACACAGCGGGACACAGCGGGGACACCTCAGGGACACAGCTGGGGACACAGCGGGACACAGTGGGAGAAACAGAGGGGTATACAGCGGGACCCAGCAGGGACTCAGCGGGGGACCCAGCGGACCAAAGCGTGGGACACAGTGAGGACACAGCGGGACACAGCGGGGGAAAAAGCGGGAGACAACGGGGACACTGCAGTGGACACAGCGGGACAAAGCGGGGGACACAGCGGGACACAGCGGATGACACAGAGGGGGACACAGGTGGGACACAGCGGGACACAGCTGGGACACAGCGGGACTCAGCGGGGGACACAGCAGTACACAGCAGGACACAGCAGGACTCAGCGGGACACAGCGGGGACACAGCAGGGGTACATTAGGGACACAGCGGGGGACACAGCGGGACACAACGGGACACAGCGGGGGACACAGCGGGACACAGCAGGACACAGTGGGACACAGGGGAGACAAAGCATGAGACACAGCGGGGGACAGAGGGGGAGACAGCGGGGGACACAGCGAGGACACAGCTTGACACAGAGGTTGCACAGCGGGGACTCAGCG
>NW_012321340.1:0-1641 GCF_000151885.1 Dipodomys ordii
TCCCACTGTGTCCCCCACTGTTCCCCCGCTGTGTCCAGACTGTGTCCCCCGCTGTGTGCCGCTGTGTCCCGCTATGTCCCCCGCTTTGTCCTGCTGTGTCCGCGCAGTGTCCCCGCTGTGTCCCGCTGTGTCACACTGTGTCCCGTAGTGTCCCACTTTGTCCCCCGCTTTTTCCCCCGCTGTGTCCTCCGCTGAGTCCCCTCTGTATCGACGCTGTGTCCCGCTGTGTCACGCTGTGTCCTCGCTGTGTTCCCCGCTGTGTCCCGCTGTGTCCCCTGCTGTGTCCCCCGCTGTGTCCTCGCTGTGTCCCCCGCTGTGTCCCGCTGTGTCCTCGCTGGGTCCCCCACTGTGTCCCGCTGTGTCCCCCACTGTGTCCCGCTGTGTCTGACTTTGTCCCGCTCTGTCCCCGCTGTGTGCCCGCTGTGTCCCGCTGTGTCCCCGCTGTGTGCCCGCTGTGTCCCGCTTTTTACCCCGCTGTGTCCAGCTGTGTCACCGAGGTGTCCCGCTGTGGCCCTACTCGGTCTCCGCTCTGTCCCCCGCTTTGTTCCGTTGTGTCCCGCTGTGTCCCCCACTTTGTCCTACTGTGTCTCCACAGTGTCCCGCTGTATCCCACTGTGTCTCACTGTGTCCCGTGGTGTCCCTCTTTGTCCCCCGCTGTGTCCCCCACTGAGTCCCCTCTGTGTGGCCACTGTGTCCTGCTGTGTGCTCGCTGTGTCCCCCGCTGTCTCCCGCTTTGTCCCCCGCTGAGTTCCACTGTGTCCCGCTGCGTCCTCGCTGTGTCCCCCGCTGTGTCCTGTTGTGTCCCCAGCTGTGTACCTCGCTGTGTCCTGCTGTGTCCCCGCTGTATCGAGGCTGGGTCCCGCTGGGTCCCGCTGTGTCCTCCCTGTGTCCCCCGCTGTGTCCCGCTGTGTCCGCCATTGTGTCCCGCTGTGTCTACTGCTTTGTCCCCACTGTGTCCCGCTGTGTCCCTCTGTGTCCTCGCTGTGTCCCACGCTGTGTTCCGCTGTGGCTTCGCTTTTTTCCCCGCTGTGTCCCGCTGTGTACCCCACTGTGTCCCCCGCTGTGTCTCGCTGTGTCCCCCGCTGTGTCCATGCTCTTTCCCCTCTGTGTCCCGCTGTGTCCCGCTGTGTACTGCTGTGTCCCCCGTTGAGTCCCGCTGTGTCCTAATGTGTCCTCGCTCTGTCCCCCGCTGTGTACCTCTGTGTCCTTCCTGTGTCCCACGCTGTGTCCCGCTGTGTCCCCGCTGTGTCCCCCACTATGTCCCGCTTTGTCCCCCGCTGTGTCCCGCTCTGTCCTTGCTGTGTCCCCCACTGTGTGCCGCTGTGTACTCGCTGTTTCCCCGCTGTGTCCCTGCTGTGTCCCTCTGTGTACCCCGCTGTGTCCAGCTTTGTACCCGCTGTGTCTCGCTGTGTCCCACGCTCTGTCCCACACTGTGTCCCGCAGTGTCCCGAGCTGTGTCCCACTGTGTCCCCCGCTGTGTCCCGCTGTGTCCCCCGCTGAGTCCCCGTTGTGTCACCGCTGTGTCCCGCTGTGTCCTCGCTGTGTCCCCTGCTTTCTCCCTCTCTGTCCCCCGCTGTGTCTCATGCTTTGTCCCTGCTGTGTCCCACTGTGTCCCGCTGTGTCCGGCTGTGCCCCGCTGTG
>NW_012321341.1:0-1641 GCF_000151885.1 Dipodomys ordii
GTTTCTCTGATCTAATCTGCTTCTCCTCATCTCCTCTTTCTGCTCTGCTCTGCTCTTTTGCTTATCCTTTTTCTTCTGCTCTGCTTCTCCAGCATCTGCGTCTTCTGCTTCTACTGCTTCTCCTTATGCTTCTCCTTATGCTTCTCCTTATGCTTCTCCTTATGCTTCTCCTTATGCTTCTTCTTCTTCTTCTTCTTCTTCTTCTTCTTCTTCTTCTTCTTCTTCTTCTTCTTCTTCTTCTTCTTCTTCTTCTTCTTTTTCTTCTTCTTCTTCTTCGTCTTCTTCTTAGTCTTCTTCTTCTTCTTCTCCTTCTTTTTCTTCTTCTTCTTCTTCTTCTTCTTCTTCTTCTTCTTCTTCTTCTTCTTCTTCTTCTTCTTCTTCTTCTTCTTCATATTCTTCTTCTTCTTCTTCTTCTCTTTTGTCTGCTTCTGCTTTTCCTGCTACTTCTGCTTCTACTGCTTCCCTTTCTGCTTCTCATTTTGCTTCTGCTTCTCCTTCTGCTTATGCTTCTCCTTCTGCTTCTCCTATTGCTTCTGCTGCCCTTCCTTCTCCTTCTCCTACTTCTGCTTCTCCTTCTGCTTTTGCGTCTTCTGCTTCTCCTGCTTCTCCTTCTGCATCTTCTTCTGCTTCTGCTTCTCCTTCTGCTGCTTCTTCTGCTTCTCCTTCTCCTTCTTCTGCTTCTCCTTCTGATTCTCCTTCTGCTTCTCCTTCTCCTGCTCCTTCTGCTTCTCGTTCTGCTTCTGATTTTCCTTCTGCTCTTCCTACTCCTAATCCTTCCCTTTCTCCTTCTCCTTCTTCTTCTTCTGCTTCTCGTTCTGCTTCTGCTTCTTCTGCTTGTTCTGTTTCTTCTGCTTCAGGTCCTGCTTCTTCGGCTTCTTCTGTTTCTTCTGCTTCTGCTACTCCTGCTATTTCTTTTTCTGTTCTCTTTCTGCTTCTCCTTTTGCTTCTGCTTCTCCTTCTGCTCCTTCTCCTTCTTCTGTTTCTTCTTCTTCTTCTGCTTCTCCCGCTTCTGCTTCTTCTGCTTCTCCTTCGTTTCCTCTGTTTCTGCTTCTCCTTCTCCTTCTTCTGTTTCTCTTTCTGCTTCTGCTTCATCTGATTCTACAACTAATCCTTCTTCTTCTCTTTCTGTTTCTGCTTCTCTTTCTGTTTCTGCAACTCCTTCTGCTTCACCTTCGGCTGCTCCTTCTCCTTCTTCTGTTTCTCCCTCTGCTTCTGCTTCTGCTTCTTATGATTCTTCTTTTTCTTCTGCTTCTGCTTCTCCTGCTTCTGCTTCTTATGCTTCTACTGCTTCTTCTGCTTCTGCGTCTTCTGCTTCTAATTTTCTTTCTGCTTCTGCTTCTCCTGCTTGTTTTTCTGCTTCTTCTGCTGCTTCTTCTACTTCTCCTTCTGCTTCTCTTTTTGCTTCTCCTTCTGCTTCTGCTTCTTCTGTTTCTCCTGCCTGAATTTCTGGTTCTACTTCTTCTGCTGCTTCTCCTTCTGCTTCTGCTTCTACTTCTGCTTCTGTTTGTGCTTCTTCTACTTCTACTCTTTCGGCTTCTCCTGCTTCTGCTTATTGTGTTTCTCCTGCTTCTTTTTCTGCTTCTCATTCCTCTTCTGCTTCTCCTTCTGCTTCTGCTTATCCTCCTTCTCCTACTTCTGCTT
>NW_012321342.1:0-1640 GCF_000151885.1 Dipodomys ordii
CAGAAAGAAGGGGGCACACCGCAAAGGGGGCGTCTGGGGACTTCGCATTTATGTTAATATAAAATTTATTCTAAGAGGAAGGGATGACAGTTGTACAGCGAAGCAAAAGCTGTGCACTCAACAGCAGGGCCTTGAGCAGCTCCGGGGCCTGGCTCACGGCTTTCGGGATGCTCAGTGCGGATGATTCAGTGTGGGTGCCCGGTGGGGCAGATCCCAGATCTAGGCGTGGGGGTGGAGGCCAACGGGACCAGATCACCCCAGGTGTCTTCTGGGGCCTGAGCCGAGGCCAACTGCAGAGGCTGGGACGGAGCAGCTCCACAAGGACTGTGCGGCAAGTGAAAAGAAAGCCCTCTCCTGACAGGTACCTTGAACCTCACGGAAATGGCCACGCCTGCCTGCTATGCTTCCTGGGCTGGGGTGAGGAAGCATTCTCTCTCGGAACTGCAGTCTTGTGTCTCCTCTGCTTCAGTGTGTGTGTAAATGTGAATACTCTCCACCTCTGAGCGTGGATATGGGAAAACCCAGTCACGCCACCCTTTACCTTGTTTGTATCCATGTATTTACTTGAAGTTGAGTCTCGGAGAAAATCCAAACCACACATGTTTTCCCTTTAGCTTTGGTCGTTAATCACACAGCCCCAGCTGGGGGCCGGGGGCCTCTGACGGGGGAGATTCCACTCAGGCTCCGGGCCCAGGGGGGTGCAGACAGCAGACCTCTGTTTCTCTCATTTACCAGAACAGTGAGCGATAGCCTTTCTGGCCCAGGACTTTCTCCTTAGTTGCTACTCAGTTTCTAATAAATCACGGCTCAAACTCACTCCATACTGGAGATGGAACATCACCACAGTGAGTCCCTGGGTCTCTGACTCTGGAACATAATCACAGTGAGTCCCCTAGATCTCCTGCTCTAGAACATCACCTCAGTAAGTTCCTGGTTCTCCTGCTCTGGAACACCACCACAGTGAGTCCCTGGGTCTCTGACTCTGGAACACCACCACAGTGAGTCCCTGGGTCTCCTGCTCTGGAACACCACCACAGTGAGTCCCTGGGTCTCCTGCTCTGGAACATCACCACAGTGAATCTCAGGGTCTCTGATTCTGGAACATCACCACATTGAGTCCCTGGGTCTCTGACTCTGGAACATCACCACAGTGAATCCCTGGGTCTCCTGCTCTGGAACATCACCACAGTGAGTCCCTGGGTCTCTGACTCTGGAACACCACCACAGTGAGTCCCTGGGTCTCCTGCTCTGGAACACCACCACAGTGAGTCCCTGGGTCTCTGACTCTGGAACACCACCACAGTGAGTCCCTGGGTCTCCTGCTCTGGAACACCACCACGGTGAGTCCCTGGTTCTGACTCTGGAACACCACCACAGTGAGTCCCTGGGTCTCTGACTCTAGAACATCACCACAGTGAGTCCCCGGGTCTCCTGCTCTGGAACACCACCACAGTGAGTCCCTGGGTCTCTGACTCTGGAACACCACCACAGTGAGTCCCTGGGTCTCTGACTCTGGAACATCACCACAGTGAGTCCCTGGGTCTCCTGCTCTGGCACATCACCACAGTGAGTCACTGGGTCTCCTGCTCTGGAACACCACCACAGTGAGTCCCTGGGTCTCTGACTCTGGAACATCACCA
>NW_012321343.1:0-1640 GCF_000151885.1 Dipodomys ordii
TCTGCTATTCCCTCTGCTTCTCTATCTGCTTCTGTATCTCAGCTTCTTCTGCTACTGATTCTGCTTCTTCTGTATCTTCTGCTTCTCCTTCTGCTTTTGCTTCTCTTTCTGCTTCTGCTTCTCCTTCTAGTTCTCCTTCTTCTTCTCCAGATTCTGCTTCTTCTGCTTCTCCTGCTTCTCCTTCTGCTTTAGGTTCTGCTTTTGCTACTTCGGCTTCTTCTGATTCTTTTTCTGCTTCTCCTTCTGTTTCTGCTTCTCTTTCTGCTTCTGCTTCTTCTCCTTCTTCTATTTCTTCTGATTCTGCTTCTCCTGCTTCTGCTTCTCCTGCTTCTCCTTCTGTTTCTTTTTATGCTTCTCCTTCTTCTGCTTCTACTACTGCTTCTGCTTCTCCTTCTGCTTCTGCATCTTCTGCTTCTTCTGCTACTGCCTCTGCTTCTTCTGTTTCTTCTGCTTCTCTTTCTGCTTCTCCTTCTGCTTTTGCTTCTCTTTCTGCTTCTGCTTCTCCTTCTGCTTCTCCAGATTCTGCTTCTTCTGCTTCTCCTGCTTCTCCTTCTGCTTCAGGTTCTGCTTCTGCTTCTTCGGCTTCTTCTGCTTCTGCTTCTCCTGCTGCTGCTTCTTCTGCTGCTCCTGCTTCTATTTCTGCTTTTCCTTCTGTTTCTGCTTCTCCTTCTGCTTCTCCTCCTTCTGCTTCAATTTCTCCTTCTGCTTCTCATTCTGCTTCTGCGTCTTCTGTTTCTTCTGCTTCTCTTGCTTCTGCTTCTCCTGCTTCTCCTACTTCTCGTGCTGCTTCTCCTTCTGCGTCTCTTTCTGCTTCTGCTTATCCTTTTGCTTCTCCTACTCCTAATCCTTCTCTTTCGCCTTCTCCTTCTTGTTCTTCTGCTTGTCCTGGTGCTTCTGCTTCTGCTTATTCTACTATTTCTGTTTCTTCTGCTTCTGCTTCAGATTGTGCTTCTTCTGTTTCTCCTTCTGCTTCAGATTCTGCTTCTGCTTCTTCGGCTTCTCCTGTTTCTTCTGCTTCTGCTTCTCCTGCTTCTTCTGGTTCTCCTGCTTCTCTTTCTGCTTCTCCTTCTGCTTCTGCTTCTCCTTCTGCTTCTGCTCTTCTCCTTCTTCTGTTTCTTTTGCTTCTGTTTCTTCTGCTTCTTCTTCTTCTGTTTCTTCGGATTCTACTTCTGCTTCTCCTTCTTCTCCTTCTCTTTCTGCTTCTTCTGATTCTCCTGCTTCTCCTTCTTGTTCTCCTTCTGTTTCTGCTTCTCTTTCTGCTTCTGCTTCTCCTTCTGCTGCTCCTTCTCCTTCTCCTTCTTCTGCTTCTCTCACTGCTTCTGCTTCTGCTTCTTTTGCTTATTCTTTTTCTTCTGCTTCAGCTTCTCCTGCTTCTGCTTCTTCTGCTTCTACTGCTTCTCCTTATACTTCTCCTTATGCTTCTCCTTATGCTTCTCCTTATGCTGCTGCTTCTTTTTCTTCTTCTTCTTCGTCTTCTTCTTCTTCTCTTTCTTCTGCTTCTGCTTTTCTTGCCTCTTCTGCTTCTACTGCTTCTCTTTCTGCTTCTTGTCCTTCTCCTATTTCTTCTCCTTCTGCTTCTCCTGCTTCTGCTTCTTCTGCTTTTCCTGCTTCTCTTTCTGATTCTCCTTCTGCTTCTCCTT
>NW_012321344.1:0-1640 GCF_000151885.1 Dipodomys ordii
TCTGTCTCCCGCTCTGTCCACCGCTGTGTCTCACGCTTTGTCCACGCTGGGTCCCGCTGTGTCCACAGCTGTGTACCTCACTGTGTAACGCTCTGTCCCCGCTGTATCGACGCTGTGTCGCGAAAGGGTCCCGCTGTGTCCTCGCTGTGTTCCCCGCTGAGTTCCGCTGTGTCCGCCACTGTGTCCCGCTGTGTCTACGGCTGTGTCCCCGCTGTGTTCCGCTGTGTCCTCACTTTTTTACCCTCTGTGTCCCGCTGTGTCCCTGCTTTATCGATGCTGGGTCCTGCTGGGACCCGCTGTGTCATCCCTGTGTCCCCCGCTGTGTCCCTGCTGTGTCCCCGCTGTGTCCCGCTGTGTACTGCTGTGTCCCCCGCTGAGTCCCGTTGTGTCCCGCTGTGTCCCCGCTGTGTCCCCCGCTATGTCTTGCTGTGTCCCCCGCTGTGTCCCACTGTGTCCTTGCTGTGTCCCCCGATGTGTGCCGCTGTGTCCTCGCTGTGTCCCCCGCTGTTTCCAGCTGTGTCCTGCTGTGTCACGCTGTTTCCCCGCTGTGTCCCAGCTGTGTCCCTCTGTGTACCTCGCTGTGTCCAGCTTTGTCCCCGCTGTGTCCCGCTGTGTCCTCGCTGTGTCCCCTGCTGTGTCCTGCTGTGTTCCCGCAGTTTCCCAAGCTGTGTCCCGCTGTGTCCCGCTGTGTGCCCCGCTGTGTCCCACTATGTTCCCGCAGTGTCCCCGCTGTGTCCCCGCTGTGTCCTCGCTGTGTTCCCCGCTGTGTCCCGCTGTGTCCCCCACTGTGTCTCGCTGTGTCTACTGCTGTGTCCCCACTGTGTCCCGCTGTGTCTCGCTGTGTCCCGCTGTGTCCTCGCTGTTTCCCACGCTGTGTTCTGCTGTGTCCTCGCTGTGTCCCCCGCTGTGTCCCGTTGTGTCCCCAGCTGTGTACCCCACTGTGTCCCGCTGTGTCCCCGCTGTATCGACGCTGTGTCCCGCTGGGTCCCGCTGTGTCCTCCCTGTGTTCCCCACTGTGTCCTGCTACGTACCCCTCTGTGTCCCTCGCTTTGACCCGCTGTGTCCCGCTGTGTACTGCTGTGTCCCCCGCTGTGTCCCGCTGTGTCCCTGCTGTGTCCCAATGTGTCCACGCTGTGTCCCGCGCTGGGTCCCGCTGGTTCCCCCCAGTTTCCCCCGCTGTGTCCAGCTGTGTCCGGCTGTGTCCCCTGCTGTGTCCCCCGCTGTGTCCCCCGCAGTGTCAGCGTTGTGTCCAGCTGTGTCCTCGCTGTGTCCCCCGCTGTCTCCCGCTCTGTACCCCGCTGTGTCTCAAGCTTTGTCCCCGCTGTTTCCCACTGTGTCCCGCTGTGTCCCGCTGTGCCCCAACTGTGTCCCGTTGTGTTCACAGCTGTGTACCATGCTGTGTAACGCTGTGTCCCCGCTGTATCGACGCTGTTTACCGCTGGGTCCCGCTGTGTCCTCGCTCTGTTCCCCGCTGGGTCCCGCTGGGTCCCACCTGTGTGCCCCGCTGTGTCCCACTGTGTACGGCTGTGTCCCCCGCTGTGTCCCCCGCTGTGTCCCTATGTGTCCCACGCTTTGTCCCCCTGTGTCCACACAGTTTCCCCGCTCTGTCCCGCTGTTTCCCACATGTGTTCAGTGGTGTC
>NW_012321345.1:0-1640 GCF_000151885.1 Dipodomys ordii
TCACCAAGCTGGACACAGCGGGGTACACAGCGGGACACACCAGGGACACAGCGGGGACACAGCGGAACACAGTGGTTCCCAGCAGGGACACAGCGGGACACAGCAGGACACAGCGGGGGACACAGCGGGACACAGCGGGGGACATAGCGAGGACACAGCGGGGCACAGCGGAGGACACAGCGGGGGACACAGCGGGACACAACCAGACACAGCAGGGAAGACAGGTGTGACACAGCGGGACACAGCGGGGACACAAGCAAACTCAGCGGGATACATAGCAGTACACAGCGGGACACAGCGGGACACAGCATGACACAGCGGGGGACACAGCGGGACAGAGAGGGTGACACAGAGGGGAACACAGTGGGACACAACTGGGAACACAGCGAAGACACAGCGGGACCCAGCGGGACTCAGCCTCGATACAGCGGGGACACAGAGGGACACAGCGGGACACAGTAGGACACAGCGGGTCAAAGCGTGAGACACAGCGGGGGACAGAGTGGTTGACAGCGGGAGACACAGGGAGGACACAGCAGGACACAGCGGGACACAGCGGAGACAAAGCGGGGGAAATAACGGGGGACAGAGCGGGACACCACGGAACTCAGCGGGACACAGCGAGTAACAGCGGTGACCCTGCGGGGACACAGCGGGACAAAGCGGGGGACACAGCGGGGGACACAGCGGAACACAGTGCGGGACAGATCATGGGACACAGCGAGACACAGCGAAGACAAAGCTGGACACAGCGGGGTACACAGCGGGACAGAGCCGGGACACAGCGGGGACACAGCGGGACACAGCATGTCCCAGCAGGGACACAGCGGGACACAGCGGGTGACACAGCGAGGACACAGCGGGACACAGCGGGGGACACAGCGAGGACACAGCGGGACATAGCGGGGGACACAGCGAGGACACAGCGGGACACAGCGGGGGACACAGCGAGGACACAGCGGGGGACACAGCGGGGGACACAGCGGGACACAGCGGGGAACACAGCTGTGGACACAACGGGACACAGTGGGGGACACAGCGAGGACACAGCTGGACACAGCGAGAGACAAAGCGGGACACAGTGAGGGACACAGCGAGGACAGAGAGGGACACAGCGGCGACACAGAGGGGACGCAGCTGGGGACACAGCGTGGGACAAAGTGGGACACCACGGGACACAGTGTTACACAGCGGGACACAGCGGGGACACTGCGGGACACAGCAAGATAAAGCGGGGGAAACAGCGGGCCACAGCGGGACACAGCAGGGGACACAGCGGGACACAGTGGGCTACCTAGTGAGGACACAGCGGGACACAACAGGGGACACAGTGAGGACACAGCGGGGGACACAGCGGAGGACACAGCGGGACACAGTGGGGAACACAGCGAAGACACAGCGGGACACACGGGACACAGCGTCGATACAGCGGGGAGGCAGCGTTACACAGCGTGGTACACACTGTGGACACAACGGGACACAGTGGGGGCACAGCGGGACACAGCGGGACACAGTGGGACACAGCGGGGACAAAGCGTGAGACACAGCGAGGGACAGAGAGGGAAACAGCAGGGGACACAGCGAGGAAACAGCGGGACACAGCGGTGACACAGCGGGGAAACAGCCGGACTCAGTGGGGG
>NW_012321346.1:0-1640 GCF_000151885.1 Dipodomys ordii
GGACAGAGCGGACACAGCGGACACAGCGGGAACACAGTGGGGGAAAGCGGGGACACACCGGGGACAATGGGACACAACGGGACACAGCGGGGACACAGACGTACACAGAGGGGACAAGAGAGGACACAGCGGGACAAGAGCGGGACACAGCGGGACACTTCGGGGGACAGAGGGGGGAACAGAGCGGGACACAGCGGGGACACAGCGGGACACAGCAGGGACACAGCGGGACATAGCGGTCACAGCGGGGGACACAGCGAGGACACAGCGGGACACAGCGGGGGACATGGCCAGACACAGCAGGGGATACAGCGGGACACAGCATGACACAGCACGGTCACAGCAGTGGACAGAGCGGGACACAGCGGGGGACACAGCGGGACACAGCGGGATACAGAGGGGACACAGCCTGGACACAGCGGGGACACAGCGGGACACAACAGGGACACAGCAGGGACACAGCATTGGTCACAGCGGGACACAGCGGGGGACAGAGCGGGACACAGCATTGGTCACATCGGGACACAGCGGGGGACAGAGCGGGACACAGCGGGGAACACAGCAGGGGACACAGCGGAACACAGCTGGGAACACAGCTGGACCCAGCAGGGGACACAGTGGGACACAGCGGGGGACACAGAGGGAAAGAGAGGGACACAGCGAGGACAACGCGGGGGATACAGCGGGGACAAAGCAGGACACAGCGGGGGACAAAGCGGTAGACAGCAGGGGACACAGCGAGGACACAGCGGGACATAGTGGGTACACAGAGGGGACTCAGCAGGGGACACAGCGGGGGACAAAGTGGGACACCACGGGACACAGTGGGACACAGCGGGGACACTGCAGGGACACAGCGGGACAAAGCGGGGGACACAGCGGGACACAGCAGGACTGAGCGGGGGATACAGCGAGGACACAGTGGGACTAAGCGGTACACAGCGGGACACAGCGGGGACACAGCAGGGGACCCAGCGGGACCGAGCGGGGACACAGTGGGGACACAGCTGGGGAAACAGTTGGGGAGACAGCAGGACACAGCGGGACACAGCGGGGACACAGTGGGGACACAGCAGGGGACACAGCGAGGACAAAGCAGGACATAGCAGGGAAACAGCAGGACACAACGGGGACACAGCAGTGGACACAGCGGGACAAAGCTTGGGACACAGCGGGACACAGCGGGGGACACAGCAGGGGACACAGCAGGACACAGCCAGACACAGCGGGGGACACAGGTGGGACACAGCGGGACACAGCGGGACTCAGCGGGGGACACAGCAGTACACAGCAGGACAAAGCGGGACACAGCGGGATGCAGCGGGGGACACAGCGGGTCACAGAGGGGGCCACAGAGGGGTACTCA
The DNA here is from genome assembly GCF_000151885.1 of Dipodomys ordii. Lineage (NCBI taxonomy): Eukaryota > Metazoa > Chordata > Mammalia > Rodentia > Heteromyidae > Dipodomys > Dipodomys ordii. The sequence continues at coordinate 1,367 of NW_012321346.1, forward strand.
TTGGGACACAGCTGGGAACACAGCAAGGACACAGCTGGGAACACAGCGAGGACACAGCGGGACCCAGCGGGACACAGCGTCGATACAGCAGGGACACAGCAGGACACAGCGGGGTACACAGCTGGGCACACAAAGGGACACATCGGGGGACACAGCGAGGACACAGCGGGACCCAGCAGGGACAAAGCAGTAGACACAGGGGGACACAGCGGGGGAAACAGCAGGAGACTAGCGGGGGAAAAAGCGGAACACAGTGCGGGACACAGCGTGGACA
>NW_012321347.1:0-1640 GCF_000151885.1 Dipodomys ordii
TCATCCTACTTCTTCTTCTCCTTCTGCTTCTGCTTCTTCTGCTTCTCCTACTTCTCCTTCTGCATCTTCTTCTGCTTCTGCTCCTCCTTCTGCTGCTTCTTATGCTTCTGTTTCTCCTTCTGCTTCTCCTTCTGCTTCTTCTGCTTCTCCTTCTGCTTCTCCTTCTGCTTCTCCTTCTCCTTCTCGTTCTTCTGCTTTTACTTTTGCTTCTCCTTCTGCTTCTGCTGCAACTGCTACTGCTTCTGCTTCTTCTGTTTCTTCCGCTTCTCCTTCTCCTTTTGATTCTTTTTCTGCTTCTGCTTCTCCTTCAGCTTCTCATTCTGCTTCTCCAGATTCTGCTTCTTCTGCTTCTCCTGCTTCTCCTTCTGCTTCAGGTTCTTCTTCTGCTTCTTCGGATTCTTATGCTTCTGGTTCTCCTGCTTCTGCTTCTTCTGCTTAACCTCCTTCTCTTTCTGCTTCTCCTTCTGTTTCTGCTTCTCCTTCTGCTTCTGCTTCTTGTCCTTCTCCTGTTTCTTCTGCTTCTGCTTCTCCTGCTTCTGCTTCTTCTGCTTTTCCTGCTTCTCTTTCTGCTTCTACTTCTGCTTCTGCTCCTCCTTCTGCTTCTGCTCCTTCTATTTCTTCTGTTTTTCTTCTTCTGCTTCTCCCGCTCTGCTTCTTCTGCTTTCCTGCTTCTCGTTCTGCTTCTCTTCGTCGGCTTCTCTTTCTACTTCTCCTTCTGCTTCTTCTCATTCTGCTTCTTCTCCTTCTTCTTCTCCTTCTGCTTCTTCTGCTTCTCCTGCTACTCCTTCTGCATCTCCTTCTGCTTGTGCTTTTCCTTCTGCTTCTTCTTCTGCTTCTGCTTCTCCTTCTTCTGCTTCTCCGTCTGTTTCTGCTTCTTCTGTTTTTCCTGCTTCTCCTTCTGCTTCTCAGTCTTCTTCTCCTTCTATTTCTCCTTGTCGTTATTCTGCTATTCCTTCTGCTTCTCTATCTGCTTCTGCATCTTCAGCTTCTTCTGCTACTCCTTCTGCTTCTTCTGTTTCTTCTGCTTCTCTTTCTGCTTCTCCTTCTGCTTTTGCTTCTCTTTCTGCTTCTGCTTCTCCTTCTGGTTCTCCTTCTTCTCCAGATTCTGCTTCTTCTGCTTCTCCTTAAGCTTGAGGCTCTGCTTCTGCTTGTTCAGCTTCTTCTGCTACTGCTTCTGCTTCTCCTTCTGTTTCTGCTTCTCTTTCTGCTTCTGCTTCTTATCCTTCTTCTATTTCTTTTGATTCTGCTTCTCCTGCTTCTGCTTCTCCTGCTTCTCCTTCTGTTTCTCTTTATGCTTCTCCTTCTGCTTCTCCTTCTTCTGCTTCTACTTCTGCTTCTGCTTCTCCTTCTGCTGCTCTTTCTGCTTCTCCTGCTGCTTTTCCTTCTCCTGCTTCTTCTTCTGCTTCTCTTTCTGCTTCTCCTTCTGTTTCTCCTACTCCTTCTCCTTCTCGTTCTTCTGCTTTTCCTTCTGCTTCTCCTTCTGCTTCTGCATCTTCTGCTTCTTCTGCTACTGCCTCTGCTTCTTCTGTTTCTTCTGCTTCCCCTTCTGCTTCTCCTTCTGCTTTTGCTTCTCTTTCTGCTTCTGCTTCTCCTTCTGCTTCTCCAGATTCTGCTTCTTCTGCTTCTCCTGGCTTCTCCTT
>NW_012321348.1:0-1640 GCF_000151885.1 Dipodomys ordii
TCTCCCTTAATATTAAGCTTCTACATTCTGCTTCTGCTTATGCTCCTTCTCCCTTCTGTATTCTTTGGCTTTCTGTTTCTTCAGCTTCATCATCTTAAGGTTACTTTCTGATTTCTAATACTACTTCTGCTTCTCCTTCTTAATCCTTCTCATTATATTTCTACTTATACTTCTTATGATTCTCCTGCTTCTCCTTCTCGTTCTCCTTCTGTTTCTGCTTCTCATTCTGCTTCTGCTTCTCCATCTGCTGCTCCTTCTCCTTCTGCTTCTCCCTCTGATTCTGCTTCTTATGCTTATTCTTTTTCTTCTGCTTCTGCTTCTCCTGCTTCTGCTTCTTCTGCTTCTACTCCTTCTCCTTATGCTTCTCCTTATCCTTCTCCTCCTCCATCTTCTTCTTCTTCTTCTTCTTCTTCTTCTTCTTCTTCTTCTTCTTCTTCTTCTTCTTCTTCTTCTTCTTCTTCTTCTTCTTCTTCTTCTTCTTCTTCTTCTTCTCTTTCTTTTGCTTCTGCATTTCCGGCTTCTTCTGCTTCTACTGCTTCTCTTTCTGCTTCTCATTCTGATTCTGCTTCTCCTTCTGCTTCTCCTATTGCTTCTGCTGCTCTTCCTTCTCCTTCTCCTACTTCTGCTTCTCCTTCTGCTTCTGCTTCTCCTTCTGCTTCTCCTTATATTTCTCTTTCTCCTTCTCGTTCTTCTTCTTCTACTTCTGCTTTTACTTCTGCTACTTATGCTTCTTCTGTTTCTTTTGCTTCTGCTTCAGTTGCTTCTGCTTCTTAGCTTCTCCTGCTTCTGCTTCTTCTTCTTCTTCTCTTTCGGGTTCTCCTGCTTCTGCTTCTTGTGCTTCTCCTGCTTCTCTTTCTGCTACTCATTCTGCTTCTGCTTCTCCTTCTGCTTCTGCTTCTCCTCCTTCTCCTTCTCCTACTTCTGCTTCTCCTTCAGCTTCTGCTTCTTCTGCTTCTCCTGCTTCTCCTTCTGCTTGTGCTTGTTCTTGTGCTTCTTCTTCTGCTTCTCCTGCTTCTTTTGGTTCACCTTTTGCTTCTGCTTCTTCTGCTTTTCCTGCTTCTCCTTCGGCTTCTCCCTCTGCCTCTCCTTCTGCTTCTCCTTCTGTTTCTCCTTCTCCTTCTCGTTCTTCTGCTTTTCTTTCTGTTTCTCCTTCTGCTTCTACATCTTCTCCTTCTCCCTCTGTTCTGCTTCTCATGCTTCTTCTTTTTCTTCTGCTTCTGCTTCTCCTGCTTCTGCTTCTTCTGCTTCTCCTGCTTCTCTTTCTGCTTCTCCTTCTGCTTCTCCTTCTGCTTCTTCCTCTTCTGCTTCTGCATCTCCTGCTTCTCCTTCTCCTTTTGCTCCTTTTCTCCTTTTGCTTCTTCTTCTTCTTCTTCTTCTTCTTTTCCTCCTCCTCCTCCTCCTCCTTCTTCTCCTTCTTCTCCTTCTTCTTCTTCTTCTTCTTCTTCTTCTTCTTCTTCTTCTTCTTCATCTTCTTCTTCTTCTTCTTCTTCTTCTTCTTCTTCTTCTGTATCTTCTGTTTCTGCTTCTCCTCCTTCTGCATTTGTGCTTCTCCTGCTTCTCTTTCTTCTTCTCATTTTTCTGCTTCTCCTTCTGATTAATCCTATTGCATCTGCAGCCCTTCCTTCTCCTTCTCCTTCTCA
>NW_012321350.1:0-1640 GCF_000151885.1 Dipodomys ordii
GTTCTCCTTCAGTTTCGACTTCTCTTTCTGCTTCTGATTCTCCTTCTACTGCTCCTTCTCCTTCTCCTTTTTCTGCCTCTCCCACTGCTTCTGTTTCTTTTGCTTATTCTTTTTCTCCTCTTCTGCTTCACCTGGTTCTGCTTCTTCTGCTTCTACTGCTTCTCCTTATGCTTCTCCTTATGCTTCTTCTTCTTCTTCTTCTCCTTCTTCTTCTCTTTCTTTTGTTTCTGTTTTCCTGCTTCTTCTGCTTCTCCTGCTTCTCTTTCTGTTTTCCTTCTGTTTCTGCTTCTCCTTCTGCTTCTGCTTCTTCTCCTTCTTCTGTTTCTTCTGCTTCTGCTTCTCCTGCTTCTGCTTCTCCTGCTTCTCGTTCTGCTTCCCTTTCTGCTTCTCTTTCTGCTTCTCTTTCTCCTTCTTCTGCTTCTCCTTCTGCTTCTTCTGTTCCTTCGGATTCTGCTTCCGCTTCAATTTCTCCTTCTGCTTCTCAATCTGCTTCTGCGTCTTCTGTTTCTTCTGCTTCTGCTTCTCCAGCTTCTCCTACTTCTCTTGCTGCTTCTCCTTCTGCGTCTCTTTCTGCTTTTGCTTATCCTTTTTCTTCTCCTACTCCTAATCCTTCTCTTTCGCCTTCGACGTCTTCTTCTTCTGCTTCTCCTGCTGCTTCTGCTTCTGCTTATTCTACTATTTCTGTTTGTTCTGCTTCTGCTTCAGATTGTGCTTCTTCTGTTTCTCCTGCTTCAGATTCTGCTTCTGCTTATTCGGCTTCTCCTGTTTCTTCTGCTTCTGCTTCTCCTGCTTCTTCTGCTTCTCCTGCTTCTCTTTTGCTTCTTCTTCTGCTACTGCTTCTCCTTCTGCTTCTGCTTCTGCTCTTCTCCTTCTTCTGTTTCTTAGGCTTCTGTTTCTTCTGCTTCTTCTTTTTCTGTTTCTTCTGATTCTACTTCTGCTTCTCGTTCTTCTCCTCTTTCTTCTTCTCCTTCTGCTTCTCCTGCTTCTCCTTCTTTTTCTCCTTCTGTTTCTGATTCTCTTTCTGCTTCTGCTTCTCCTTCTGCTTCTCCTTCTCCTTTTCCTTCTTCTGCTTCTCCCACTGCTTCTGCTTCTGCTTCTTTTGCTTATTCTTTTTCTTCTGCTTCTTCTTCTCCTGCTTCTGCTTTTTCTGCTCCTACTGCTTCTCCTTATGCTTCTCCTTATGCTGCTGCTTCTTCTTCTTCTTCTTCTTCTTCTTCTTCTTCTTCTTCTTCTTCTTCTTCTTCTTCTTCTTCTTCTTCTTCTTCTTCTTCTTCTTCTTCTTCTCCTTCTCTTTCTTCTGCTTATGATTTTCCTGCTTCTTCTGCTTCTACTGCTTCTCTTTCTGCTTCTCATTCTGCTTTTGCTTCTCCTAATGCTTCTCCTATTGCTTCTGCTGCCCTTCCTTCTCCTTCTTCTTCTCCTACTTCTGCTTCTCCTTCTGCTTCTGCTTCTTCTGCTTCTCCAGCTTCTCCTTCTGCATCTTCTGCTGCTTCTGCTTCTCCTTCTGCTGCTTCTTCTGCTTCTGCTTCTCCTTCTTCTGCTTCTCCTTCTGATTCTCCTTCTGCTTCTCCTTCTGTGCTCCTTTTCCTTACTTCCAATAATACTGCTTCTTATGCTAATACTTTTTCTTCTGCTTCTGC
>NW_012321351.1:0-1640 GCF_000151885.1 Dipodomys ordii
TTCTGATTCTCCTGCTTCTCCTTCTTGTTCTCCTTCTGTTTCTGCTTCTCTTTCTGCTTCTGCTTCTCCTTCTGCTGCTCCTTTTCCTTCTCCTGCTTCTCCCTCTGCTTCTTCTTCTGCTTCTTTTGCTTATTCTTTTTCTTCCGCTTCTGCTTCTCCTGATTCTGCTTCTTCTGCTTCTACTGCTTCTCCTTACGCTTCTCCTTATGCTGCTGCTTCTTCTTCTTCGTCGTCGTCTTCTTCTTCTTCTTCATCTTCTTCTCTTTCGTCAGCTTCTGCTTTTCCTGCTTCTTCTGCTTCTACTGCTTCTCTTTCTGCTTCTCATTCTGTTCTGCTTCTCCTTCTGCTTCTCCTATTGCTTCTGCTGCACTTCCTTCTCCTTCTCATTCTCCTTCTCTTACTTCTGCTTCTCCTTCTGCTTCTGCTTCTTCTGCTTCTCCTGCTTCTCCTTCTGCAACTTCTACTCCTTCTGCTTCTCCTTTTGCTGCTCCTTCTCCGTCTTCTCCTACTCCCTCTGATTCTGCTTCTTATGCTTATTCTTTTTCTTCTGCTACTCCTGCTTCTGCTTCTTCTGCTTCTACTGCTTCTCCTTCTCCTTCTTTTCCTTCTTCTTCTCCTTCTCCTTCTCCTTCTTCTTCTTCTTCTTCTTCTTCTTCTTCTTCTTCTTCTTCTTCTTCTTCTTCTTCTTCTTCTTCTTCTTCTTCTTCTTCTTCTTCTTCTTCTTCCTCTTCTCTTTCTTCTGCTTCTGTTTTCCTGCTTCTTCTGCTTCTACTGCTTCTCTTTCTGCTTCTCATTCTGCTTCTGCTTCTCCTTCTGCTTCTCCTATTGCTTCTGCTGCTCTTCCTTCTCCTTCTCCTACTTCTACTTCTTCTTCTGCGTCTGCTTCTTCTGCTTCTCCAGCTTCTCCTTCTGCATCTTCTTCTGCTTCTTCTTCTCCTTCTGCTGCTTCTTCTGCTTCTGCTTCTCCTTCTGCTTCTCCTTCTGCTTCTTCTGCTTCTCTTTCTGATTCTCCTTCTGCTTCTGCATCTGTTTTTCCTTCTCCTTCTCATTCTTCTGCTTTTCCTTCTGCTTTTCCTTCTGCTTCTGCTGCAACTGCTACTGCTTCTGCTTCTTCTGTTTCTTCTGCTTCTCCTGCTGCTTTTGATTCTCTTTCTGCTTCTGCTTCTCCTTCAGCTTCTCATTCTGCTTCTCCAGATTCTGCTTCTTCTGCTTCTCCTGCTTCTCATTCTGCTTCAGGTTCTGCTTCTGCTTCTTCGGATTCTTATGCTTCTGCTTCTCCTGCTTCTGCTTCTTCTGCTTCCCCTCCTTCTCTTTCTGCTTCTCCTTCTGTTTCTGCTTCTCCTTCTGCTTCTGCTTCTTGTCCTTCTCATGTTTCTTCTGCTTCTGCATCTCCTGTTTCTGCCATCTCCTGCTTCTCCTTCTGCTGCTCTTTCTGCTTTTCCTGCTGCTTTTCCTTCTTCTGCTCCTTCTTCTGCTTCTCTTTCTGCTTCTCCTGTTTCTCCTTCTCCTTCTCGTTCTTCTGCTTTTCCTTCTGCTTCTCCTTCTGCTTCTGCATCTTCTGCTTCTTCTGCTACTGCCTCTGCTTCTTCTGTTTCTTCTGCTTCTCCTTCTGCTTATTCTTCTCTTTCTGCTTCTGCTTC
>NW_012321352.1:0-1640 GCF_000151885.1 Dipodomys ordii
ACTCTGGGCTTGGGCACTGTCCTTGCGCTCTTCAGCTTAAGGCAAGTGCCCTACCGCTTGAGCCACAGCGCCACTTCCTGTTTTCTAATAGTTTATTGGAGATGAGAGTCTCACAGACTTTCCTGCAGGGACTGGCTTTGAACCGAGATCCTCAGATCTCAGTCTCCTGAATAGCTAGGATTATAGGCGTTAGCCTCCAGCGCCCAGAATTTTTAATTGAAGGTCTTTTAGTTTTCTCATTTTTAAAAAATGAATTTCTAGTTACATCATATTGTTAACCAAAGAATGTGGTCCATATTTCTTTCTACTGGTTTCTTTAGTTTTTTTTTTTTATTGTAAAGATACTATACAGAGTGTTACAGTTACATGAGTAAGGTAATGAGTACACTTCCTATTGGGCATTGTTACCCTCTTCATTGTTTTCCCCCTACTATCCCTTCCCTCCCTACCTTCCCCGAGGTTCTTTTTTTTTTTTTTTTAATTGTGATTAAGTGATTGCATAATTTCCCAAATTTCACAGTATTGTGGAATAATGATGCTCATTTAAAGTCACAAGTTCATTCTAACTTTCCTGGAGCAAATTGTCTATCACGGTCTATAACATATAACGGTGTACACATATACACCATACATGTGATCAGCAGCATGGGGATATTTAGTAGTGGTTTGACCAGATGAGTGGAAGTTCTTTGTTTCTTAAGTGGTTTCTTTAGTTTTTTATTTTCCCTTTTTAGTTTTTTTTCTACCTCTCAGCCCCCCACGGGGGGTTGAATTCAAGGCCACATGCATGCTAAATAGCATTACATTCCTAGCCCCTTTTAAAATTTCATTTTGAAGAGAGATATGAAAAAAAAACTCATGAATCTTGCTAGGTTTCCATGGGGTCCATGCTGTTGTTAAACTCCTGGGCTCAAATAAGCCATCTACCTTGGGCTGCTAAGTAGCAGGTACACGCCACCACACCAGGCTTGTATTGTCCTACAGTTGGTTGTATTTTTGTAGTCAAATAGATGGCCAAATTTGATAGTTTAAGAGCTATTTTTAAATGAGGTATATTCATGTATTAGGGTAAAATTAATGTCCATTACAGCTACCATTTTGACTATGTTGTATATGTCATTTGCTTTCTAGTTTATGTATTTATTTTGTTCTCTCAGACTAAGAAAAATTAAAAAAAAATTTTTGGGTCCGGTCATGGGGCCTGAACTCTGGGCCTGGGCACTGTCCCTCAGCTCTTCAGCTCAAGGCTAGCGCTCTACCACTTGAGCCACAGCTCCGCTTCTGGCTTTTTTCTTTTTGCTTATGTGGTGCTGAGGAATCGAACCCAGGGCCTCAGGCATGCAAGGCAAGCGCTCTACCACAGAGCCACCTTGCCAGCCCGAAAAATTAAAATTTTAATTTCTAGTTATTAATGTGTTTGCTTCTGTTTTTTTTGGGGGGGGTCTGGTTGTGGGGCCTGAACTCTGGGACTGGGTGCTGTCCCTCAGCTCTTCAGCTCAAGGCTAGCGCTCTACCACTTGAGCCACAGCGCCACTTCCGGCTTTTTTTTTTCTTTTTGCTTATGTGGTGCTGAGGAATCAAACCCAGGGCCTCATGCATGCAAGCAGAGCTCTACCACTGAGCTACTTCCCAGCTCTGCT
>NW_012321353.1:0-1640 GCF_000151885.1 Dipodomys ordii
TGAGGATGTGCAGAACAATTAAGTCCCATAAAAAAGAACAAAAGAGAAGAAAAGGTGAGAAGGATAAGGAAGAAAGAAAAAAATATCAGAAGTTCAGTCGAGCTAAGCAAAAAACAAAAAGAAATTTTTTTTTAAAAAAAGGAAAAAAAAAAGAAAGAAGGAAAAATGCATACACGCATGTATCCCTAAAATAAAGATTGTAAGGGGGAAAAAAGTTACTATAAAACAATTTTTGTCAAAAAAAGTAAAAATTAAAAATTAAAAAAAGTTTTAGAAAATAAAAGAATTGTTTTTATAAAAGGTCTAAAAAAAGAAGAAAAAAAGTTCTTTGATTTTTTTGGGAGGGTTGGGAAAAATCCTGTATCTCCCTTGTGTCTGTAACTGGTTGGAGTCTCTGGTCTGCTTGTGATCCTGTGGCTTGGTTGGTTTCTTAAGTCACTGCTTTACCCAGGATTTTGCAATCCTCCTCCCAAGTTAGTTCAATGGGGGGGGGTCTGCTTTGAGTATCAAAAAAGAGGGAGATGGCTGTTTCCTCAAGTTTGGAGATGCTGTGATGAGGCTAGGTTCTGCGTAGAGTTGAGGCATTTCAGCAAACTGTAGTTTTCCTGGGGGCTATTTTGTGAAAATCGCACAGAGCCCAGCCTGGAGCCATTCTCAGGGTTTCTGTATACTCATTGTTACTGTCAATTGATTGTTGAGGCTGCTAAAGGGAGGGGCAGCCTCTGGCTCTCTTTACCCAGTGAAGAAAGCCACTCCTAGGGCTGGCGCCCAAACTGGTTGACTTTTCCCTGGGTATAGCTGAGCCTGGCAGGTCACGCCGTTAAGTTCTTGTGACCTGCTAAATGACTCCTTTTATTCCAAGGCCTGAGTTGGAGCTAGCAGCTCCGCCCAGCTTTGTTGGTATCCAAGATGGAGATTTCTGGTACTGGGGAGTGAGGGGTGGCCTTCCCTCCTCTGCTCCCTGAGAACGAGTGAGGACGTCAGGCTTCTACTCACGCAGAGTTTTGGTTCCTGGGACGTCTCTGGTCTGTGAACTGCAGGATGAAGATGTCTGCTCCTTGTTGGTTCTTGTTGGTGTTGAGTAGAATCCACTTGCCCACCGTTTCTGGTTCCTTTGTCCCAGACTCTCTCTGTTTCAGGTATGGCATCTGCGGCCACCGCCGCTGCCACCACAGCAGCAGCTGCTGGCAAGAGCTCAGATCTGTCTCCTTGCCTGGATTTTCCCTGGCCTAACGCTCTGTTCTGTGATGGCACACTTGGTGTGATTCTCTGGCTTAGGACTGTTTATTGGAACTCTAAAACTGCTTCCTATGCGAGAGCTTTTTTAACCTCCAGCTTCTCCTCTGCCATCTTCCTTTCTGTCGAATGAGTGACATTTTAAACATTGTCTTTTATGCAAATGAATACTTAGGTTTACTTTTCAAAATAAATGGAATTTTATCTCCTTTCAGAACCAGTACGTACCCTGTAATTAAATGTATTAGTATATTCAGGCATTTAGAAGCTAAATTTTCTATGTTTGATATGTAGTTCTACACATTCAAAATGATACTATTTTTCTATTTGTAAATGTCTGACCTCTCAGATTTTTGCTTCATCAATATTAATTACCTCAGGAGGTTGTTGTGAACTCGGCAGTA
>NW_012321354.1:0-1639 GCF_000151885.1 Dipodomys ordii
CTCCTTCTTCTGCTTTTCATTCTGCTTCTGCTTCTGCTTCTTCTGCTTCTCCTGCTTCTCCTTCTCATTCTCCTTCTCTTTCTGCTTCTGCTTATCCTTCTGTTTCTCCTACTCCTAATCCTTCTCTTTCTCCTTCTCCTTCTTCTTCTTCTGCTTCTCCTGCTGCTTCTTCTTCTGCTTCTTCTGCTTTTTCTGTTTCTTCTTCTTCTGCCTCAGCTTCTGCTTCTTCTGCTTCTCCTTCTGCTTCTCCTTCTGCTTGGCTCTTCTCCTTCTGTTTCTTCTGTTTCTGCTTCTCCTGCTTCTTCTTCTTCTGCTTCTCCTACTTCTCCTTCTGCTCCTCCGTCTCCTTCTCCTTCTCCTTCAATTTCTCCTTCTTGTGCTTCTCATTCTGCTTCTGCTTCTGCTTCTCCTGCTTCTGCTTCTTCTGTTTCGCCTTCTGCTTCTCCTTCTGCTTCTCCTTCTGCTTCTCTTTCTGCTTCTTATTCTGCTTCTGCTCCTCCTACTCCTAATCCTTCTCTTTCTCCTTCTTCTTCTGCTTCTCGTTCTGCTTCTGCTTCTTCTGCTTGTTCGGTTTCTTCTGCTTCTGCTTTTCCAGCTTCTGCTGCTTCTGCTTCTCCTTCTGCTTCAGGTTCTCCTTCTGATTCTTCGGCTTCTTCTGTTTCTTCTGCTTCTGTTTCACCTGCTACTGCTTCTTCTGCTTCTTCTGCTTCTCTTTCCGCTTCTCCTTCTGCTTCTGCTTCTCCTTCTGCTCCTTCTCCTTCTTCTGTTTCTTCTTCTTCTGCTGCTGCTTCTCCCGCTTCTGCTTCTTCTGCTTCTCCTGCTTGTCCTTCTCCTTCTGCTTCTCCTTCTCCTTCTTCTGCTTCTCTTTCTGCTTCTGCTTCTTCTGATTCTCCAACTTCTCCTTCTTCTTCTTCTATTTCTGCTTCTCTTTCTGCTTCTGCATCTCCTTCTGCTTCACCTTCTGCTGCTCTTTCTCCTTCTTCTGTTTCTCCCTCTGCTTCTGCTTCTTATGCTTCTTCTTTTTCTTCTGGTTCTGCTTCTCCTGCTTCTGCTTCTTATGCTTCTACTGCTTCTTCTTCTGCTTCTTCTGCTTCTACTTCTCTTTCTGCTTCTGCTTCTCCTGCTTGTTTTTCTGCTTCTTCTGCTGCTTTTTCTACTTCTCCTTCTGCTTCTCTTTTTGCTTCTCCTTCTGCTTTTGCTTCTTCTGTTTCTCGTGCCTGAATTTCTGGTTCTACTTTTTCTGCTGCTTCTCCTTCAGCTTCTGCTTCTACTTCTGCTTCTGTTTCTGCTTCTTCTGCTTCTTCTCTTTCGGCTTCTCCTGCTTCTGCTTCTTGTCCTCCTCCTGCTTCTCTTTCTGCTTCTCATTCTGCTTCTGCTTCTCCTTCTGCTTCTGCTTCTCCTCCTTCTCCTTCTCCTACTTCTGCTTCTCTTTCAGCTTCTGCTTCTTCTGCTTCTCCTGCTTCTCCTTCTGCATCTCCTTCTGCTTGTGCTTGTCCTTATGCTTCTTCTTCTGCCTCTGCTTCTCCTTCTCCTTCTTTTGCTTCACCTTTTGCTTCTGCTTCTTCTGCTTTTCCTGCTTCTCTTCTGCTTCTGCTCTTCTGCTTCTCTTCTGCATCTTCTTCTGCTTTTCCTTCTCCTT
>NW_012321355.1:0-1639 GCF_000151885.1 Dipodomys ordii
CTGTGTACCCCGCTGTGTCCCGCTGTGTCCCCGATGATATTGACGCTGTGTCCCGCTGTGTCCCGCTATAGTCCCCCGCTGTGTCCCCCGCTGAGTCCCCGCTGTGTCCCCGCTGTGTCCCGCTCTGTCCTCCCTGTGTCCCCCTCTGTGTCCAGCTGTGTCCCCTGCTGTGTCCTGCTGTGTATTCTGCTGTGTTCCTGCTGTGTCTCGCTGTGTCATGCTGTGTCCCCCTGTGTCCTCACTGTGTCCCACGCTGTGTTCCGCTGAGTACTTGCTGTGTCCCCAGATGTGCCCCGTTGTGTCCCCAGCTGTGAACCCCGCTGTGGCCCACTGTGTCCCCGCTGTGTCCCGCTGTGCCCCCACTGTGTCCCCTTGTGTCCACAGATGTGTACCACACTGTGTAACGCTGTATCCCCGCTGTATCGACGCTGTGTCCCGCTGGATCTCGCTATGTCCTCGCTGTGTTCCCTGCTGTGTCCCGCAGTGTCCCCCGCTGTGTCCCCCGCTGTGTCCGCGCTGTGTCCCCCGCTGTGTCCTGCTGTGTCCTCGCTGTGTCCCCCGCTGTGTCCTGCTGTGTCCCCCGCTGTGTCCCGCTGTGTCCTCGCTGTGTCCCGCTCTGTCTCCCCCTTGTCCCCGCTGTGTCCCGCTGTGTCCCGTGGTGTCCCGCTTTGTCCCCCGCTGTGTCCCCCGCTGAGTTCCCACTGTGTCCCCGCCTTGTCCCACTCTGTCCTCCCTGTGTCCCCCGCTGTGTCCCGCTGTGTCCCCTGCTGTGTCCCGCTGTGTCTACTGCTTTGTTCCTGCTTTGTCCATCTGTGTCCCGCTGTGTCCCCCTGTGTCCTCACTGTGTCCCACGCTGTGTTCCGCTATGTCCCCGCTGTGTCCCCCGATGTGCCCCGTTGTGTCCCCAGCTGTGTACCCCGCTGTGGCCCACTGTGTCCCCGCTGTATCGACCCTGTGTCCCGCTGTGTCCCACTGTGTCCTCGCTGTGTCCCCCGCTGTCTCCCGCTCTGTCCCCCGCTGTGTCTCACGCTTTGTCCCAGCTGTGTCCCACTGTGTTCCGCTGTTTCCCGCTTTGCCCCCACTGTGTCCCGTTGTGACCACCGCTGTGTACCACGCTGTGTAATGCTGTGTCCCCGCTGTATCGACGCTGTGTCCCGCTGGGTCCCGCTGTGTCCTCGCTGTGTTCCCCGATGTGTCCCGCACTGTCCCCCGCTGTGTCCCCCACTGTGTCCTCGCTGTGTCCCCCGCTGTGTCCCGCTGTGTCCTCGCTGGGTCCCCCGCTGTGTCCCGCTCTGTCCCTGCTGTGTCCCGCTGTGTCCTGCTGTGTCCTTGCTGTGTCCCCCGCTGTCTCCCGCTCTGTCCCCTTCTGTGTCTCACGATTTGTCCTCGCTGTGTCCCACTGTGTCCCGCTCTGTCTCGCTGTGCCCCCACTGTGTCCCCTTGTGTCCACAGATTTGTACCACACTGTGTAACGCTGTATCCCCGCTGTATCGACGCTGGGTCCCGCTGGGTCCCGCTGTGTCCTCGCTGTGTTCCCTGCTGTGTCCCGCTGTGTCCCCCGGTGTGTCCCCCGCTGTTTTCCTGTCAGAGTCCCCCGCTGTGTCCCGCTGAGTCCTCACTGGGCCCCCCGCTGTTTCCC
>NW_012321356.1:0-1639 GCF_000151885.1 Dipodomys ordii
GTGGGTACACAGTGTGGATCTTGTGAGACCTAACCTGTCTTAGTTGTGTACACATGGTGTCACAACGTAAACAGTTGTGGACATAGCGGATACTCAGCGGTATACAGTTAACATAGCGGTTGTTCAAAGCGGGTGTCAGCAGTGTCACTGTGAGGTCACTGGTGGACACAGTTGCGACACAGATGGGACTCAGCGGGGGTCATAGTGTGGGACAAAGTGGGACATCTCGTGACACAGTGTTACACAGCGGGACTCATCGGGGACACTGCGGGACACAGAAGGAGAAAGCGGGGGATACAGTGGGACACAGCTTGACACAGCGGGGCACACAGCGGGGGACAGCGGAGACAGAGAGTGGTCACAGCGAGACAAAGCGGTGACACAGCTGGACACAGCGGGGTACACAGCGGGACACAGCGGGCACACAGCGGGGACACAGCGGGACACAGCGGGACACAGCGGGGACACAGTGGGACACAGCGGGACACAGCAGGCACACAGCGGGGACACAGCGGGACACAGCGGGACACAGCGGGGACAGAGAGGGACATAGCCGGACACAGCGGGACACAGCGGGGGACACAGCGGGACACAGTGGGGGACCCAGTGAGGACACAGCGGGACACAGCAGGGACACAGCAAGGACACAGCGGGGGACACAGCGGGGGACACAGCGGGACACAGCGGGGACACAGTGGGACACAGCGGGACACAACAGGCACACAGCGGGGACACAGCGGGACACAGCGGGACACAGCGGGGACAGAGAAGGACATAGCCAGACATGCGGGACACAGCGGGGGACACAGCGGGACACAGTGGGGGACCCAGTGAGGACACAGCGGGACACAGCAGGGGACACAGCAAGGACACAGCGGGGGACACAGCAGGGGACACAGCGGGACACAGCGGGGAACACAGCGAGGACACAGCGGGACACAGTGTGACAGAGCGTCGATATAGCGGGGACACAGCGTTACACAGCGTGGTACACAGTTGTGGACACAACGGGACACAGTGGGGGCACAGCCGGACACAGCGGGACACAGTGGGACACAGCAGGGACAAAGCGTGAGACACAACGGGGGACAGAGAGGGAGACAACAGGGGACACAGCGAGGAAACAGCGGGACACAGCGGTGACACAGCGGGGACTCAGCAGGGGACACAGCGGGACACAGCGGGGGACACAGCAAGACACAGCGGGGGACACTGCAGGACACAGTGTGGGACAGAGCGTGGGACAGAGCGTGGGACACAGCGAGACAGAGCGGGGACAAAGCTGGATACAGCGAGGTACACAGAGGGACAGAGCGGGGAAACAGCGTGACACAAAAGGACACAGCGCGACACAGCGGGGGACACAGCGAGGACACAGCGGCACACAGTGTGGGACACAGCAAGGACAGAGCGGGACACAGCGGGGGACACAGCGGGACATAGCGGGGGACACAGCGGGGGACACAGCGGCACACAGCGGCACACAGCGGGGGACACAGGAAGGACACAGTGGTACACAACGGGGGACAGAGCGAGGACACATTGGGACACAGCGGGGACACAGCGGGACTCAGCGGGGGATGCAGCAGTACACAGCGGGACACACCGGGAAACAGCGGGGGACACAGAGGGGTACACA
>NW_012321357.1:0-1639 GCF_000151885.1 Dipodomys ordii
GATGTATAAAGGAGGTCTACCTCTTAAAACACAGACTAGCATAAGCGTCGGGAAGGCAAATCTTCGTACTCTAACTTAAAGAACATAAATAGTTAGGAGTGCAGAGATAGTAAGATAGAGTAATAAGAGAGTAGGAGAGACAGAAAGAGAGGGAATATTCTTAGATCTGATTTTGGTACCAGTGATGAATAAATGATAACCCTCGCAAACGTGATTTATATAGAAGGACAGGTAACAACCATTTGCAAGGTAGTTAAGATTTCCATAGCAAAAGATACATGATTACATAAAGAAGAAGTCATGTAGGGTATGAAATTGTTGTTTGCCTCACAAGTATAATCCACATACAGAGTCAGTTGGTCCTCATTTTCAAGGAACACCCCCTCCCCCCGCCTTCGGGCTTCCCTGGAGTCCTGCTCCTAATTATCTCTTTAATATCTCTTTATCTTCCAGCCCCTGCTTCCTGACCGGATGGTGATATCTGAAGCACTCAGCGGCAACCAGACAGCCAGAGGGGATTGCGAGCCATCCATGCAGGTGGCGTAACCGTCCATCCTCACCCCCCCGGCAGGCGATTACTCGACCACGACCACGACCTCCGAGCCCCCCCCCCCGCACCAAAATCCACAACCCTACCCTCGGAACAAAATAAAACAAATTTGCTTGAATCTCACGCTGCCTTTTGTTTGTAATTGACGCAATAGGCGAAGGGGAGGGATCTCATTACTGGTGCCTGACGGGGCGGGGACGGGGGAGGGGGCGGGGGAATTGGAGAGGAGAGAAGAGGGGGCAGAGGGCATCTCAGTGTATCTGTGTGTGTGCGTGCGTGCATCTTTGAGGAAACTCAAAAATCGAACGCGACAGAGCATGTATGTAGTCCAGCCGGACCAATTCACCACGTCTCTGTCTCTTGTCTCTCTGTTTCTGTTTCTCTATTTCTCTCTCTGTGTCTCTCTTTGTCTCTGTCTGTCTGTCTGTCTGTCTGTCTGTCTGTCTGTCTGTCTGTCTCTCTCTCTCTCTCTTTGAATTCTCTCTCCTGCCCACCCACCCGCCCGCACTCCCTCCCTCCTTTTCCTCTCGACTTGCCAGTCAATCCTGGGGCTTGAGCTACTGTACTGGCGCTCCAACACACAACGGTCCCACTCCGAGCCTGCCTGCCTGCCTGCCTGCCTATGCATGGGCCCCATACTCCAACGAGGCATATCATCATCCCCACCCCACCCCTTCTCTGAAATGAAGGCAGTCTCTCTCGGGGCCTGCCAGCCTGGGCCGGTTTTCTCAGTCAGTCAGTGCGTGGTTTGTTTGTTCTTGTTTTCCCCCCATGCATTTCCTGAGAGAAAACTGCAATTCACAAAACCACCACTAGATGGCGCGCGTTCGCCGTCGACAAGGTGGATGGGGCGGCGGGAGGGGCAAAACACGGGTCGGGTCAGTCACTCACTCAGTCAGTCAGTCCTCACCTACCCGGCAGTGGGGAATGAGAGTTCTGACATACACATACATATAGGTTGTTATGATTCATTATTATCATCATTTGCTTTTCCTCTGTCGTAGCCATGACGACGGGGAGGGGGGAGGGCGGGGTTTCGACCGCCAGCCCACGTGTTGCGGAGGGGGAGGGGGAGGGGGAGGAGTCGTC
>NW_012321358.1:0-1639 GCF_000151885.1 Dipodomys ordii
GAGAGGGAGAGGGACGTCTGAAAGAGGAGTACCAAGAACAGTGTCCCCCTGAGTGCCACAGCCTCCCCCACACAAGTGGTGCTACAGATTCCCATCTTACCTGACTCAATGTTGTGTCTACACTGTCTCCCTACCCCTGCAAGGCTCAGAATGAAATAAATGTCAGCCCTGGCTTTAGCCCACACACAGAGTAGAAGCCTAGTCCCAGGCTGGCTTCCACCTCTGACTTCCCTGCATTAGGCTGGACCCACCATTCACCACTGTGTTGGTGTCAATGATCTCATGGATGGATTTCAGGAAGAACGTCTATGGCAAAGAGCAGAATCAGCAGTGTGAACAGGGAGGAAGGAGCCAGGGCAATTGGTCTGGGATCTTCGTCCTTGGAGCCTTGCCGCCAAGCCAGAGCCATCCTGACCTGAAGCACAGCCAAGGACAGGGATTGGACAAGATAGAAAAGCATGGGACTAAAGGAGGTACTGCTTTATCTTGGCACTCTTGAAATTTCAAATATTTGGCCCATGTCAATCCCAAAGCCAACATGCAATGCCTCTCCTTGTTGTTGTTGTCCATGAGCATTGTCCCTGAGCTCATTTTCTCAAGGCTTGCACTCTACCACTTGAGCCACAGGGACACTTCTTGTTTTGTGATGATTCTTTGAGAATAAGAGTCTCACAAACTTTCCTACCCAAGCTGGCTTGGAAGGCAGATCTCACCTTCCTGAGTAGCTAGGATAATAGGCGTGAGCCACCAGTGCCCAGCATGTGATGCCTCTTTAAAGGATCTTGGCCAATCTGTAAAAGGAATCCCAAAGGGTCTGAATAGACCATGACCCAATCAAGGAGCTGGGATTGGGGAAGGCTGATGTTATAGTCAGTCTGTTCCCCAAAATTATAGATGTCAGGTGGTGTTGGATGCATCGAACTCCTAGGCCAACAACCACCAGACTTAGTGGGGAAAAAGGTACAGAATACCCAATGGTTACAGTGTAGAAATCCCTGATTTTGCATGCACATGGTGTGTGTGTGTGTGTGTGTGTGCGTGTGTGTGTGTGTGTGTGTTTACCAAGGCTTGAAGAGCCTAGGTGGTAACCTTTAGCTTGTTTGCACAAGTTTGGTGCTCTAACATTTGAATTATAATATTTCTTCTTCCCAGCTTTTTGGTGATTCTTTGGAGATAAGAGTATGCCCAGGCTAGCTTTGAATCTTGATTGATCCTCCAGTGTCAGCCTTGAGTAGCTAGGATTATAGGCATGAGCCACTGGCATGCAGCTGCACGGATGTCTTTTCATACTTTCTGTTCTAACAGCTGTCTACTTTCCCTGGCCTAGATCTCTGACCTCTACATCAACTCCCAGCAGCCCCTGATTCTGTGGAGAACATAATGCTCAAACCTGTCAGTGCATCCTATTTCTTTGTCCTCAGGGGAGAGTATGTTTCTTCTGAAGCCTGGAGGGTTAGGGTAAGGGGAAGGAGGGATAGCTGTAGATGGGTGCTCGGCTAGGAAATAGGTATTCTGTTTTATCCAAGAAGGAAAGCGTGGCCAGATGCTAATGGCTCATGCTCTCATATTCTTTGCTCCCTCAGCACGCTGAGATCGGAGGACTAACATTAAGATGCAGCCCAACAAGAAATGTCTGTGA
>NW_012321359.1:0-1639 GCF_000151885.1 Dipodomys ordii
TAAAGGCTATGGTAGCGTGATTAGGCATGCGAGATTGTTGTGAAATCTTTACATGTAAATTTCATTGGACCATTATCGACTCTGAATTAAGTAGTTACCCGTAGGCATTCTATAATCTCTTGCATTTTATTCTTTGGTTCATGTTGTTATTTGAATCTACTGATTACTTTGTTGTCAGGTTTGGTACATATGCCAGGTATCGAGGTTCTCATCCCCCTCCCCCTCCCCCTCCACAACACGTCGGCTGGCGGTCGAAACCCCGCCCTCCCCCCTCCCCGTCGTCATGGCTACGACAGAGGAAAAGCAAATGATGATAATAATGAATCATAACAACCTATATGTATGTGTATGTCAGAACTCTCACTCCCCACTGCCGGGTAGGTGAGGACTGACTGACTGAGTGAGTGACTGACCCGACCCGTGTTTTGCCCCTCCCGCCGCCCCATCCACCTTGTCGACGGCGAACGCGCGCCATCTAGCGGTGGTTTTGTGAATTGCAGTTTTCTCTCATGAAATGCATGGGGGAAAAAAAAGAACAAACAAACCACGCACTGACTGACTGAGAAAACCGGCCCAGGCTGGCTGGCCCCGAGAGAGAATGCCTTCTTTTCAGAGAAGGGGTGGGGTGGGGATGATGATGTGCCTCGTTGGAGTATGGGGCCCATGCATAGGCAGGCAGGCAGGCAGGCAGGCTCGGAGTGGGACCGTTGTGTGTTGGAGCGCGAGTACAGTAGTTCAAGCCCCAGGATTGACTGGCAAGTCGAGAGGAAAAGGAGGGAGGGAGTGCGGGCGGGCGGGGGGGCGGGAGAGAGAATTCAAACGAGAGAGAGAGAGAGACAGACAGACAGAGACAAAGAGAGACACACAGAGAGAAATAGAGAAACAGAAACAGAGAGACAAGAGACAGAGACGTGGTGAATTGGTCCGGCTGGACTACATACATGCTCTGTTGCGTCTGATCTTTGAGTTTCCTCAAAGATGCACGCACACACACACACAGATACACTGAGATGCCCTCTGCCCCCTCTTCTCTCCTCTCCAATTCCCCCGCCCCCTCCCCCCCCCTCGTCAGGCACCAGAAATGAGATCCCTCCCCTTCGCCTATTGCGTCAATTACAAACAAAAGGCAGCGTGAGATTCAAGCAAATATGTTTTATTTTGTTCCGAGGGTAGGGTTGTGGATTTTGGTGCGGGGGTGGGGGTCGGAGGTCGTGGTCGTGGTCGAGTAATCGCCTGCGGAGGTGGGGGGTTGAGGTGGACGGTTACGCCACCTGCATGGATGGCTCGCGTTCCCCTCTGGCTGTCTGGTTGCCGCTGAGTGCTTCAGATATCACCATCCGGTCAGGAAGCAGGGGCTGGAAGATAAAGAGATATTAAAGAGATAATTAGGAGCAGGACTCCAGGGAAGCCCGAAGGCGGGGGGGGCGGGGGGGAGGGTGTGGGGAGGAAAAAAATGATGCAAAAGCATCTCCACCAGACCCCCCTAGTGGATATTTCAGACATGTCCTATACGTATAGGAGCGCAATTAGGGCAGTATCCTCTCACTAGTGAAGATGCAAGTATCCTAGGAATATCTTAGTTGCCACTGCCCGCATGAGAGAGATTATAAGGTAGAACTGCTCACTACCTCTCGTTCCT
>NW_012321360.1:0-1639 GCF_000151885.1 Dipodomys ordii
CTTCTCATCTCCATCTCGTTCTGCTCTGCTTATCATTCTGTTCTCCTACTCTATCTTCTCTTCTCTCTCTCTCTCTCTGCTCTCTGCTCTCTCTCTGCATCACTGTTTTTCTGTTCTCATCTCTGCATCAGCATCTGCATCATCTGCTTCTCCTTCTGCTTCTCCTTCTGCTTCTGCTCGTCTCCTTCTGTTTCTTCTGTTTCTGCTTCTCCTTCTTCTTCTTCTTCTTCTGCTTCTCCTACTTCTCCTTCTGCTTCTCCGTCTCCTTCTCCTTCTCCTTCAATTTGTCCTTCTTGTGCTTCTCATTGTGCTTCTGCTTCTGCTTCTCCTGCTTCTGCTTCTTCTGTTTCTCCTTCTGCTTCTTCTTCTGCTTCTCTTTCTGCTTCTTATTCTGCTTCTGCTCCTCCTACTCCTAATCCTTCTCTTTCTCCTTCTTCTTCTGCTTCTCGTTCTGCTTCTGCTTCTTCTGCTTGTTCGGTTTCTTCTGCTTCTGCTTTTCCAGCTTCTGCTGCTTCTGCTTCTCCTTCTGCTTCAGGTTCTCCTTCTGATTCTTCGGCTTCTTCTGTTTCTTCTGCTTCTCCTTCTCCTGCTACTGCTTCTTCTGCTTCTTTTGCTTCTCTTTCTGCTTCTCCTTCTGCTTCTGCTTCTCCTTCTGCACCTTCTCCTTCTTCTGTTTCTTCTTCATCTTCTTCTTCTTCTTCTTCTTCTTCTTCTTCTTCTTCTTCTTCTTCTTCTTCTTCTTCTTCTTCTTCTTCTTCTTCTTCTTCTGCTTCTCCCGCTTCTGCTTCTTCTGCTTCTCCTGCTTGTCCTTCTCCTTATGCTTCTCCTTCTCCTTCTTTTGCTTCTCTTTCTGCTTCTGCTTCTTCTGATTCTCCAACTTCTCTTTCTTCTTCTTCTATTTCTGCTTCTCTTTCTGCTTCTGCATCTCCTTCTGCTTCACCTTCTGCTGCTCCTTCTCCTTCTTCTGTTTCTCCCTCTGCTTCTGCTTCTTATGCTTCTTCTTATTCTTCTGATTCTGCTTCTCCTGCTTCTGCTTCTTATGCTTCTACTGCTTCTTCTTCTGCTTCTTATGCTTCTTCTGCTTCTACTTCTCTTTCTGCTTCTGCTTCTCCTGCTTGTTTTTCTGCTTCTTCTGCTGCTTTTTCTACTTCTCCTTCTGCTTCTCTTTTTGCTTCTCCTTCTGGTTCTGCTTCTTCTGTTTCTCGTGCCTGGATTTCTGGTTCTACTTCTTCTGCTGCTTCTCCTTCTGCTTCTGCTTCTCCTTCTGCTTCTGTTTCTGCTTCTTGTCTTTCGGCTTCTCCTGCTTCTGCTTCTTGTCCTCCTCCTGCTTCTCTTTCTGCTTCTCATTCT
Organism: Dipodomys ordii; assembly: GCF_000151885.1. Classification (NCBI taxonomy): domain Eukaryota; kingdom Metazoa; phylum Chordata; class Mammalia; order Rodentia; family Heteromyidae; genus Dipodomys; species Dipodomys ordii. The sequence goes on from NW_012321360.1 coordinate 1,351, forward strand.
GCTTCTGCTTCTCCTTCTGCTTCTCCTTCTCCTCCTTCTCCTTCTCCTACTTCTGCTTCTCTTTCAGCTTCTGCTTCTTCTGCTTCTCCTGCTTCTCCTTCTGCATCTCCTTCTGCTTGTGCTTGTCCTTATGCTTCTTCTTCTGCCTCTGCTTCTCCTTCTCCTTCTTTGCTTCACCTTTTGCTTCGCTTCTTCTGCTTTTCCTGCTTCTCCTTCTGCTTCGCTTCTTCGCTTCTCCTTCGCATCTTCTTCGCTTCGCTTCCCTTCTCCTTCTCCTCTCTCTCTCTCT
>NW_012321361.1:0-1639 GCF_000151885.1 Dipodomys ordii
GAGAGAGAGAGAGAGAGAGAGAGAGAGAGAGAGAGAGAGAGAGAATAGGAAGAAGAAGAAGAAGCAGCAGCATAAGGAGAAGCATAAGGAGAAGCAGTAGAAGCAGAAGCAGGAGAAGCAGAAGCAGAAGAAAAAGAATAAGCAAAAGAAGCAGAAGCAGAAGCAGTGGGAGAAGCAGAAGAAGGAGAAGGAGAAGGAGCAGCAGAAGGAGAAGCAGAAGCAGAAAGAGAAGCAGAAACAGAAGGAGAACAAGAAGGAGAATAAGAAGAAGCAGAAGTAGAAGCAGAAAGAGGAGAAGAAGGAGAAGCAGAAGTAGAATCAGAAGAAACAGAAGCAAAGGAAACAGAAGAAGGAGAAGAGCAGAAGCAGAAGCAGAAGGAGAAGCAGAAGCGAAGGGGAAGCAGAAAGAGAAGCACGAGAAGCAGAAGAAGCAGGAGAAGCAGAAGCAAAAGAAACAGGAGAAGCCGAAGAAGCAGAAGCAGAATCAGAAGCAGAAGGAGAAACAGAAGAAGCACAATCTGAAGCAGAAGCAGAAGAAACAGAAACAGTAGAATAAGCAGAAGCAGAAGCACCAGGAGGAGCAGAAGAAGAAGAAGGAGAAGGCGAAAGAGAAGGATTAGGAGTAGGAGAAGCAAAAGGATAAGCAGAAGCAGAAAGAGACGCAGAAGGAGAAGCAGCAAGACAAGTAGGAGAAGCAGGAGAACCAGAAGCAGGAGAAGCAGAAGAAACAGAAGACGCAGAAGCAGAATGAGAAGTAGAAGGAGAAATTGAAGCAGAAGCAAAAGGAGAAGCAGAAGGAAAAGGAGATTCAGAAGAAGGAGAAGGAGAAGGAGAAACTGAAAGAGAAGCAGAAAGGGAAGCAGAACGAGAAGCAGGAGAAGCGGAAGCAGGAGAAGCAGAAGCAGAAGAAATAGAAGAAGGAGAAGAAGCAGAAGCAGAAGGAGAAGCAGAAACAGAAGGAAAAGCAGAAAGAGAAGAAGGAGAAGCAGAAGAAGAAGCAGCACGAGAAGCAGAAGAATGAGAAGAAGGAGTAGAAGAAGAAAAAGAAGCATAAGGAGAAGCATAAGGAGAAGCAGTAGAAGCAGAAGAAGCAGAACCAGGTGAAGCAGAATAGGAGAATAAGAATAAGCAAAAGAAGCAGAAACAGAAGCAGTGGGAGAGGCAGAAAAAGGAGAAGGAGAAGGAGCAGTAGAAGGAGAAGCAGAAGCAGAAAGAGAAGCAGAAACAGAAGGAGAACAAGAAAGAGAAGCAGGAAAATCAGAAGAAGCGGAAGTAGAAGCAGAAGGAGAAGAAGGAGAAGCAGAAGTAGAAACAGAAGAAGAAGAAGCAGAAAAATCAGAAGCAAAAGAAACAGAAGAAGGAGAAGAGCAGAAGCAGAAGGAGAAGCAGAAGCAGAAGGATAAGGAAAAAGAGAAGCAGGAGAAGCAAAAGAAGCAGAATCAGAAGCAGTGGGAGAAGGAGAAGAAGGAAAAGGAGAAGGAGCAGCCGAAGGAGAAGCAGAAGCAGAAAGAGAAGCAGAAACAGAAGGAGAACAAGAAGGAGAAGCAGGAGAATCAGAAGAAGCAGAAGTAGAAGCAGAAAGAGGAGAAGTAGAATCAGAAGAAACAGAAGAAGAAGAAGCAGAAGAAACAGAAGCTGA
>NW_012321362.1:0-1639 GCF_000151885.1 Dipodomys ordii
CGATAGATGGATGTATGGGCAGTTAGATGGACTGACAGACTGATGGACAGATGTATGGATAATGAATGGATGTACAGAAGCATGTGTAGCTGATGTGGGAATGGATGCTGGATGGATGGATGCTGCATGGATAGAGGATACATGGATGCATTGGTGCGGTAGTGATGGATATGTGGATGGATGGACGCATGGAGTAGATGCATGGATGGAAATATGTGTATGGACAGATGCGTAAATAGATAAATGAGTGAATGGATAAGTGATGGATGGATGGATGAGTAGATCCCATGGATGGGACGACGTGTAGACAGATCAGTAGAAATATAACTACATGGTTGAATGGTGAATGAAGGGATGGGCGAGTAGATAGATGGATAGAAGGATGCATGGAAAGATGGGTGGGTGGGACAGGAACTACACCTATTTCTCCCCCCTATACATTTGCATTCTTTTCACTGTATATCGATTTCTGGCTCCATCCTATGCCCAGTTCACTACTCAGTACATTCTGAATGACGACAAGCCTCTCCCCCTCCGCAACACGTCGGCTGGCGGTCGAAACCCCGCCCTCCCCCCTCCCCATCGTCATGGCTACGACAGAGGAAAAGCAAATGATGATAATAATGAATCATAACAACCTATATGTATGTGTATGTCAGAACTCTCACTCCCCACTGCCGGGTAGGTGAGGACTGACTGACTGAGTGAGTGACTGACCCGACCCGTGTTTTGCCCCTCCCGCCGCCCCATCCACCTTGTCGACGGCGAACGCGCGCCATCTAGTGGTGGTTTTGTGAATTGCAGTTTTCTCTCATGAAATGCATGGGGGAAAAAAAAGAACAAACAAACCACGCACTGACTGACTGAGAAAACCGGCCCAGGCTGGCTGGCCCCGAGAGAGACTGCCTTATTTTCAGAGAAGGGGTGGGGTGGGGATGATGATGTGCCTCGTTGGAGTATGGGGCCCATGCATAGGCAGGCAGGCAGGCAGGCAGGCTCGGAGTGGGACCGTTGTGTGTTGGAGCGCCAGTACAGTAGCTCAAGCCCCAGGATTGACTGGCAAGTCGAGAGGAAAAGGAGGGAGGGAGTGCGGGCGGGCGGGCGGGCGGGAGAGAGAATTCAAACGAGAGAGAGAGAGACAGACAGACAGACAGACAGACAGACAGTCAGACAGACAGACAGACAGACAGAGACAAAGAGAGACACACAGAGAGAAATAGAGAAACAGAAACAGAGAGACAACAGACAGAGACATAGTGAATTGGTCCGTCTGGACTACATACATGTTCTGTCGCGTCCGATCTTTGAGTTTCGTCAAAGATGCACGCACGCACACACACAGATACAATGAGATGCCCTTTGCCCCCTCTTCTCTCCTCTCCAATTTCCCCGCCCCCTCCACCCTCCCCCCCCGTCAGGCACCAGAAATGAGATCCCTCCCCTTCTCCTATTGCGTCAATTACAAACAAAAGGCAGCGTGAGATTCAAGCAAATTTGTTTTATTTTGTTCCGAGGGTAGGGTTGTGGATTTTGGTGTGGGGGGGGGTCGGAGGTCGTGGTCGTGGTCAAGTAATCGCCTGCGGGGGGGGTGAGGATGGACGGTTACGCCACCTGCATGGATGGCTCGCGTCCCCTCTGA
>NW_012321363.1:0-1639 GCF_000151885.1 Dipodomys ordii
TTATAAGGTGAATTGGATGAATTTTTGATGTTGTAGTAATTTCTTTTTATTTTAGCAGAATTTAGATGCAATTGTATTAGTAGAAGAACTTGAAGTATAAACAGTATGTTAAGCAGAAGGAGAAGCAGTAGAAGCAGAAGTTGAAGCAGAAGGATTAACAGAAGCAGAAGAAGCAGCAGAAGGAGAAGCAGAAGCAGAAGAAGATGCAGAAGGAGAAGCAGGTGAAGCAGAAGAAGCAGAAGCAGAAGTAGACGGAGAAGTAGGAGAAGGAGAAGGAAGAGCCGCAGAAGCAATAGGAGAAGCAGAAGAAGTAGCAGAAGCAGAATGAGAAGCAGAAAGAGAAGCAGTAGAAGAAGAAGAAGCAGGAAAAGCAGAAGCAGCAGAAAGAGAAGAAGAAGAAGAAGAAGAAGAAGAAGAAGAAGAAGAAGAAGAAGAAGAAGAAGAAGAAGAAGAAGAAGAAGAAGAAGAAGAAGAAGAAGAAGAAGAAGAAGAAGGAGAAGGAGAAGGAGAAGCAGTAGAAGCAGAAGAAGCAGAAGCAGGAGAAGCAGAAGCAGGAGAAGCAGAAGCAGAAGAAAAAGAAAAAGCATAAGAAGCAGAATCAGAGGGAGAAGCAGAAGAAGGAGAAGCAGAAGCAGAAGAAGCAGCAGAAGCAGAAGCAGAAGCAGAAGAAGATGCAGAAGGAGAAGCAGGAGAAGGAGAAGGAGAAGGAGAAGGCGAAAGAGAAGGATTAGGAGTAGGAGAAGCAAAAGGATAAGCAGAAGCAGAAAGAGACGCAGAAGGAGAAGCAGCACGAGAAGTAGGAGAAGCAGGAGAAGCAGAAGCAAGAGAAGCAGAATAAACAGAAGACGCAGAAGCAGAATGAGAAGCAGAAGGAGAAGCAGAAGAAGGAGAAGGAGAAGCAGAAAGAGAAGCAGAAAGAGAAGCACTACGAGAAGCAGGAGAAGCAGAAGCAGGAGAAGCAGAAGCAGAAGAAACATAGGAAGGAGAAGAAGCAGAAGGAGAAGCAGAAACAGAAGGAAAAGCAGAAAGAGAAGCAGGAGAAGCAGAAGAAGCAGCAGCAGGAGAAGCAGAAGCAGAAGAAGCCAAAGAAGCAGAAGCAGAACCTGAAGCAGAAAGAGAAGCAGGAGAAGCAGAAGAAGCAGAATCTGGAGAAGCAGAAGGAGAAGCAGAAACAGAAAGAGAAGCAAAAGCAGAAGGAGAAGCAGAAGGGGAAGCAGAGGAAACAGAAGAAGCAGAGGCAGTAGCAGAAGAAGCAGAAGATGCAGAAGGAGAAGGAGAAGCAGAAGGAAAAGCAGAAGAACGAGAAGGAGAAGGAGTAGGAGAAACAGAAGGAGAAGCAGAAAGAGAAGCAGAAAAAGGAGCAGGAGAAGGAAAAGCAGCAGGAGAAGCAGAAAGAGCAGCAGAAGGAGAAGCAGGAGATGCAGAAACTTGAGAAGCAGAAGCAGAAGAAACACAAGAAGGACAAGAAGCAGAAGCAGAAGGAGAAGCAGAAACAGAAGGAGAAGCAGGAAGAGAAGGAGGGAAAGCAGAACAAGCAGAAGCAGGAGGAGAAGCAGGAAAAGCAGAAGAAGGAGAAGCAAAAGGAGAAGCAAAAGAAGGAGAAGGAGAAGCAGAAGGACAAGCACAAGCAGAAGGAGGT
>NW_012321364.1:0-1639 GCF_000151885.1 Dipodomys ordii
AGAGAGAGAGAGAGAGAGAGAGAGAGAGAGCTAGAGAGATAGAGAGCTAGAGAGCGAGAAGCGAAGCAGGAGAAGCAGAAGCAGAAGAAAAGAATAAGCAAAAGAAGCGAAGCAGAAGCAGTGGGAGAAGCAGAAGAAGGAGAAGGAGCAGCGAAGGAGAAGTTGAAGCCGAAAGAGAAGCAGAAACAGAAGGAGAAGTAGAACGAGAAACAGGGGAATCAGTAGAAGTAGAAGTAGAAGCAGAAAGAGGAGAAGAAGGAGAAGCAGAAGTAGAATCAGAAGAAACAGAAGAAGAAGTAGCAAAAGAAATAGAAGAAGGAGAAGAGCAGAAGAAGAAGCAGAAGGAGAAGCAGAAGGAGAAGGAGAAGCAGAAAGAGAAGCAGGAGAAGCAGAAGAAGCAGGAGAAGCAGAAGCAGAAGAAACAGGAGAAGCCGAAGAAGCAGAAGCAGAATCTGAAGCAGGAGAAACAGAAGAAGCATAATCTGAAGCCGTAGCAGAAGAAACAGAAATAGTAGAATAAGCAGAAGAAGAAGCAGCAGGAGAAGCAGAAGAAGAAGAAGGAGAAGGCTAAAGAGAAGGATTAGGAGTAGGAGAAGCAAAAGGATAAGCAGAAGCAGAAAGAGAAGCAGAAGGAGAAGCAGCACGAGAAGTAGGAGAACAAGGAGAAGCAGAGACAGGAGAAGCAGAAGAAACAGAAGCAGAAGCAGAATGAGAAGCAGAAGGAGAAATTGAAGCAGAAGCAGAAGCAGAAGGAGAAGCAGAAGCAGAAGGAGAAGCAGAAGAAAGAGAAGGAGAAGCAGAAAGAGAAGCAGAACGATAAGCAAGAGAAGCAGAAGCAGGGGAAACAGAAGCAGAAGAAACAAAAGAAGTAGAAGAAGCAGAAGCAGAAGGAGAAGCAGAAGCAGAAGGAGAAGCAGAAAGAGAAGGAGGGGAAGCAGAAGAAGCAGAAGCAGGAGAGGCAGAAGCATAAGAATCCGAAGAAGCAGAAGCAGAACCTGAAGCAGAAGGAGAAGCAGGAGAAGCAGAAGAAGCAGAATCTGGAGAAGCAGAATGAGAAGCTGAAGGAGAAGCAGAAGCGGAAAGAGAATCAAAAGCAGAAGGAGAAGCAGAAGAAACAGAAAGAGCAGTAGCACTTGCAGCAGAAGCAGAAGGAGAAACAGAAGGAAAAGCAGAAGAACGAGAACAAGAAGGAGAAACCGAAGCAGAAGCAGAAGGAGAATCAGAAGGAGAAGCAGAAGAAGCAGAAGGAGAAGCAGAAACAGAAGAATAAGCATAAGGACAAGCACAAGAAGAAGGAGATGCAGAAGGAGAAGCAGGAGAAGCAGAAGAAGCAGAAGCAGAAGAAGAAGTAGAAGTAGGAGAAAGAGAAGGAAGAGCAGCAGAAGCAATAGGAGAAGCAGAACCAGAAGGAGAAGCAGAATGAGTAGCAGAAAGAGAAGCAGTAGAACCAGAAGAAGCAGGAAAAGTAGAAGCAGAAGAAAGAGAAGAAGAAGAAGAAGAAGAAGAAGAAGAAGAAGAAGAAGAAGAAGAAGAAGAAGAAGAAGAAGAAGAAGAAGAAGGAGCATAAGGAGAAGCAGTAGAAGAAGAAGAAGCAGAAGCTGGAGAAGCAGAAGCAGTAGAAAAAGAATAAGCATAAGAA
>NW_012321365.1:0-1639 GCF_000151885.1 Dipodomys ordii
TGCTTCTGCTTCTCCTGCTTCTGCTTCTTCTGCTTCTCCTGCTTCTCCTTCTCCTTCTCCTTCTCTTTCTGCTTCTGCTTATCCGTCTGTTTCTCCTACTCCTAATCCTTCTCTTTCTCCTCCTTCTTCTTCTGCTTTTCCTGCTTGTTCTTCTTCTGCTTCTTCTTCTTTTTCTGCTTTTTCAGTTTCTTCTGCTTCAGCTTCTGCTTCTTCTGCTTCTCCTTCTGCTTCTGTTTCTCCTTCTGCTTCTGCTCTTCTCCTTCTTCTGTTTCTTCTGCTTCTGCTTCTCCTGCTTCTCCTTTTTCTGCTTCTCCTACTTCTCCTGCTTCTCCGTCTCATTCTCCTTCTCCTTCAATTTCTCCTTCTTGTGCTTCTCATTCTGCTTCTGCTTCTGCTTCTCCTGCTTCTGCTTCTTCTGTTTCTCCTTCTGCTTCTCCTTCTGCTTCTCTTTCTGCTTCTAATTCTGCTTCTGCTCCTCCTACTCCTAATCCTTCTCTTTCTCCTTCTTATTCTTCTGCTTCTCGTTCTGCTTCTGCTTCTTCTGCTTGTTCGGTATCTTCTGCTTCTGCTTTTCCAGCCTCTGATGCTTCTGCTTCTCCTTCTGCTTCAGGTTCTCCTTCTGCTTCTTCAGCTTCTTCTGTTTCTTCTGCTTCTGCTTCTCCTGCAACTGTTTCTTCTGCTTCTGTTTCTATTTCTGCTTCTCATTCTGCTTCTGCTTCTCCTTCTGCTCCATCTCCTTCTTCTGTTTCTTCTTCTTCTTCTGCTTCTCCCGTTTCTGCTTCTTCTGCTTCTCCTGATTGTCCTTCTCCTTCTGCTTCTCCTTCTCCCTCTTTTGCTTCTCTTTCTGCTTCTGCTTCTTCTGATTCTCCAACTTCTCCTTCTGTTTCCGCTTCTCTTTCTGCTTCTGCATCTCCTTCTGCTTCACCTTCTGCTGCTCCTTCTCCTTCTTCTGTTTCTCCCTCTGCTTCTACTTCTGCTTCTTATGCTTCTTCTTTTTCTTCTGCTTCTGCTTCTCCTGCTTCTGCTTCTTATGCTTCTACTGCTTCTTCTTCTGGTTCTGCTTCTTCAGCTTCTAATTCTCTTTCTGCTTCTGCTTCTCCTGCTTGTTTTTCTGCTTCTTCTGCTGCTTCTCCTTCTGCTGCTTCTTTTACTACTCCTTGTGCTTCTCTTTTTGCTTCTCCTTCTGCTTCTGCTTCTGCTTCTTCTGTTTCTCCTGCCTGTATTTCTGGTTCTACTTCTTCTGCTACTTCTCCTTCTGCTTCTGCTTCTCCTTCTGCTAATGTTTCTGCTTCTTCTGCTTCTTCTCTTTCGGCTTCTCCTGCTTCTGCTTCTTGTCCTTCTCCTGCTTCTCTTTCTGCTTCTCATTCTGCTTCTGCTTCTCCTTCTGCTTCTCCTCCTTTTCCTTCTCCTACTTCTGCTTCTCCTTCAGCTTCTGCTTCTTCTGTTTCTCCTGCTTCTCCTTCTGCATCTCCTTCTGCTTGTGCTTTTCCTTATGATTCTGCTTCTGCTTCTTCTTCTCCTTCTTTTGCTTCTCCTTTTGCTTCTGCTTCTTCTGCTTTTCCTGCTTCTCCTCCTGCTTCTGCTTCTTCTGCTTCTACTGCTTCTCCTTCTGCATCTTCTTCTGCTTCTCCTTCTCCTC
>NW_012321366.1:0-1639 GCF_000151885.1 Dipodomys ordii
TCGCAGTACACAGCGGGACACAGCGGGCACACAGCGGGGACACAGCGGGACACAGCGGGACACAGTGGGGACAGAGCGGGACACAGTCGGACACAACGGGACACAGCGGGGGACACAGCTGGACACAGCGGGGGACAAAGCGAGGACACATCGGGACACAGCGGGGGACACAGCGGGGACACAGCGGGACACTGCGGGACACAGCGGGGGACACAGCGGAACACAGCGTGGGACAAAGCGAGGACACAGCAGGAAACAGTGGGACACAGCGGCGACACAGCAGGGACACAGCAGGGACACAGCGGGGACACAGTGGGGGCACAGCGGGACACAGCGGGACACAGTGGGACACAGCGGGGACAAAGCTTGAGACACAGCGGTGTACAGAGCTGGAGACAGCGGGGGACACAGCCAGGACACAGGGGGACACATAGTTGCCACAGCGGGTTCTCAGCGTGGGACACAGCGGGAGACAAAGAGGGACACCACGGAACACAGCGGGATACAGCAGGAAACAGCAGTGACACTGCGGGGACACAGTGGGACACAGCGGGGGACACAGTGGGACACAGAGGGGGACAGAGCGGGACACAGTGGGGGACAGAGCGTGGGACACAGCGAGACACAGCGGGGACAAAGCTGGACACAGCGGGGTACACAGAGGGACACAGCGGGGACGCAGCGGGGAAACAGCGTGACACAGCAGGACACAGCGGGACACAGCGGGGGACACATCGAGGACACAGCGGCACACAGCATGGGACACAGCAAGGACACAGTGGGACACAGCGGGGGACACAGCGGGACATAGCGGGGAACAAAGCGGGGGACACAGCGGGACACAGCGGGACACAGCGGGGGGACACAGGGAGGACACAGCGGGACACAGCGGGGCACAGAGCGAGGACACATTGGGACACATTGGGACACAGCGGGATTCAGCGGGGGACACAGCAGTACACAGCGGGACAAAGCGGGACACAGCGGGGACACAGCAGAGACACAGCGGGGGACAGAGCGGGACACAGCGGGGGACACAGGAATGACAGAGCAGAACCCAGCGGGACCCAGCGTGGATACAGCAGGGACCCAGCTGGACACAGCAGGACACAGCGGGGACACAGCAGTAGACAGAGCGGGACACAGTGCCGGACAGAGCGGGACACAGCGGGGGACAAAGGGAGGACACAGCGGGACCCAGCGGGACCCAGCGTCGATACAGCAGGGACACAGCGGGACACAGTGGGGTACACAGCTGGGGACACAACAAGGAGACAGCGGGACACAGCGGGACACAGCCGGGACACTGCGGGAACATAGCAGGACACAGCGGGTACACAGCTGGACACAGCGGGGTACACAGCGGGACACAGCGGGCACACAGCGGGGACACAGCGGGACACAGCGGGGACAGAGCGGGACACAGTCGGACAAAGCGGGACACAGTGGGGGACACAGCGGGACACAGCGGGGGGATCCAGCGAGGACACAGCGGGACACAGCGGGGGACACAGCAGGGGACACAGCGGGACACAGTGTCACACATTGGGGGACACAGCGGGGGACAGCGGAGACAGAGATGGGCCACAGCGGGACACAGCGGTGACATAGCTGGACACAGCGGGGTACACAGCTGGAC
>NW_012321367.1:0-1639 GCF_000151885.1 Dipodomys ordii
TCGCTGTTTCCTCGACTATGTCCCGTGCTGTTTTCCGCTGTGTCCCCCGCTGGGAGTCGCTGCTCCCTGGTTTGGCCCCCTGGGTAGAGCTGTGTCCCCGCTGTCTCCCTCTGTTTCATGGAGGTGTCCCTATGATCCTTCTCTGAGTCCCCGATTTGCTACTATGTGACCCCGCTGGGTCCCACGTTGTATCTCTATGGGTCCACCCTGTGATCCGCTGTGTCCCCGGAAGTTGAGATCTGATGATCCTGATTTGAAGCTGTGTCCCCGCTACGACTCTCAGATTTATCCCTACTGAGCCCCCCTGTTTCCCCTTTCCGCCCCTGACAGAAACCAACATAAAAGTAAACAAACTTTCTGGGGAAGGTTTATTTCTTATGATGGCTCTTCTGAAAACACTGAAGCAGTAGAAAACATGGATTCTCTTTTTCTCCTCTCCTGTCTCCCTTTTTCTTTTTTTTTTCTTTTTCTCTGTGCTCTCTTTCTGTCTAGCACATGCTAGGCAAGATATGTAACCACTGAGTTTCATACCTAGCCACATGTTTGGATTCTTAGATAATCCAATTCTCACCGGGTGCCAGTGACTTACGCCTATAAACCTAGCTACTCAGAAGGCTGAGATCTCAGGATCATGGTTCAAAGCCAGCCCGGGCAGGAAAGTCCATGAAACTCTTATCTCCAGTAAACCACCAGAAAACTGGAACTGGCTATATATCTCAAATGGTAGAGTGCTCGCCTTGAGCTGAAGAGCTGAGGGACAGCACCCAGGCCCAGAGTTCAAGCCCCATGACTGACAAAAAAAAATACAATTCTCTTTACCTCAGAAAAGTTCCATTTTTCTTATATTTATAACCTTATGCCTTTCTAGCTCCACAAGTCCAGACTTCACACATTTACACTGCTGAAGGATAAATAATGAGATGCACCTTTTGATGAGGGAAGGGTCGGGGGTCATCCTATAAACCACAAATCAAAGCATCTTACACTTCTGCTTAGAAACCTACTGCCATTTCCCATTAAGTTCCATATTAAGAGTTAAAACTATCCTGAGCTGGGTGCAGGTTGCTAATGCCTACAATCCTAGCTACTCAGGAGCCTAAGGTTTAGGGATCATAGTTCGAGACAAGCTTGGGCAGGAAAATCTGAGATCCATCGCCATTTAACCACACATATGCATACGCGCGCGCACGCACACACAAACACACACACACAAACACACACACACACAGAAAATAAAAAGAAAACTTCATCCCATCTCATAAGCCTGACAAGACATGGTGTCCAAATCCCAGACCTCATCTTATCTTTGTGCAACCCCCACCCCCATTTTTTTGTGCCAGTCCTAGGGCTTAAACTCAGGGTCTGGGCACTGTCCCTGTGCTTCATTTACTGAAGGAACATACTCTACCACTTGAGCCACAGCATCACATTTGGCTTTTTCTGTGTATGTGGCACTGAGGAATCAAACCCAGGGCTTCATGCATGCTAGACAAGCACTCTACCACTAAGGCACATTCCAATTTACTTGGCCTCCCTTTTTTTGCAGCTTTTTTCTTTTTCTTTCCTTGGATTGCTAAAATTTGTTAAGGCCTTTGCATTTGCTAGTTAGTCCTCCCTCACCTTTCCTGCCCCATTCATA
>NW_012321368.1:0-1639 GCF_000151885.1 Dipodomys ordii
GTCCCGCTGTGTCCCCCTCTGTGTCCCGTTGTGTCAACAGCTGTGTACCCCGCTGTGTCCCGCTGTGTACCCGCTGTATCGACGCTGTGTCCCGCTGGGTCCTGCTGTGTCTCTCTCTGTGTTCCCCACTGTGTCCCGCTCTGTCTCCCGCTGTGTCCCTTGCTGTGTCCCCCGCTGTGTCCCGCTGTGTCCCGCTGTGTCCCCCGCTGTGTCCTTGCTGTGTCCACGCTGTGTCCCGCAGGGTCCCACAGTGTCCCCTGCTGTGTCCGGTTGTTTCACCGCTGTGTCCCCCTGTGTACCCACTCTATCGACTCTGTGTCCCGCTGGGTCCCGCTGTGTCCTCTCTTTGTTCCCCGCTGTGTCCCGCTGTGTCCCCCGCTGTGTCTCGCGCTGTGTCCCGCTGTGTCCCCGGCTGTGTCCGGCTGTGTCCCGCTGTGTCCCCCGCTGTGTCTTTGCTGTGTCCCCGCTGTGTCCCGCTGTGTCCCGCAGTGTCCCCAGCTGTGTCCCGCTGTGTCACAGCTGAGTCCCGCTTTGTCCTCGCTGTGTCCCCCGCTGTGTCCCGCTTTGTGCCTGCTGTGTACCCCGCTGTGTCCCTCTGTGTCCCCCTCTGTGTCCCGCTGTGTCCCCTGCTGTGTCCCCGCTGTGTCACGCTGTGTTTCGCTGTGTCCGGCTGTGTCCTCGCTCTGTCTCCCTCAATGTCAAGCTGTGTCTTCCCTGTGTCCCCCGCTGTGTCCCTGCTGTGTCCCGCTGTGTCCCGCTGTGTCACACTCTGTCCCCTCTGTGTCCCTCTGTGTCCAGCTCTGTCCCTGTTGTGAGTCCGCTGTGCCCCGCTGTGTACCCTTCTGTGTCCAGCTGTGTCCCCTCTGTGTCCCGCTGTGTCCCTTCTCTTTCCCCCGCTGTCCACCGCTGTGTCCCCCGGCTGTGTCCCGCAGTGTCCCCGCTGTGTCCCGCTGTGTCCTACTGTATCCCGTGGTGTCCCGCTTTTTCCCCTCTATGTCCCCTGCTGAGTCCCCTCTGTGTCCCCGCCGTGTCCAGCTGTGTCCTCGCTGTGTCCTCCGCTGTCTCCCGCTTTGTCCCACGCTGTGTCCTACTGTGTCCCACTGTGTCCCTGCTGTGTCCCCCGCTGTGTCCCGCTGTGTCCCCCGCTGTGTCCCGCTGTGTCCCCGCAGGTTCACCGCTGTTTCACGCTGTGTCCCACTTTGTCCCCCGCTGTGGCCCCCCTGAGCCACCTCTGTGTCCCCGCTGTGTCCCGCTGTGTCCTCGTTGTGTCCGCCTCTGTCTCCTGCTCTGTCCACTGCTGTGTCTCACGCTTTGTCACCGCTGGGTCCCGCTGTGTCCCGCTCTGTCCCCCACTGTGTCCCCCGCTGAGTCCTCTATGTGTCGCCACTGTGTCCCGCTGTGTCCTCGCTGTGTCCCCTGCTATCTCCCGCTTTGTCCCACGATGTGTCCCGCTGTGTCCCGCTGTGTCCTCGCTGTGTCCCCTGCTGTGTCCCGCTGTGTCTCGCTGTGTTCCGCTGTGTCCTCGTTGTTTCCCACGCTGTGTTCTGCTGTGTCCTCGCTGTGTCCCCCGCTGTGTCCCGTTGTGTACCCAGCTGTGTACCCCGCTGTGTCCCGCTGTGTCCCCGCTGTATCGAGGCTG
>NW_012321369.1:0-1639 GCF_000151885.1 Dipodomys ordii
TTACATTATATTGATCATAAATATGATAAAAATCATTATGTATTTTCAATATTATCCTTTCATCGTATTTTTCATTTCCATTCTTTATTTTTTGATTATGATGTTATGATGAAGAAGATAAGATTAGAAGTAGAAGAAGAAGTAGTAGAAGCAGATGAAGATGAAGTAGAAGAAGCAGTAGGAGAAGCATAAGGAGAAGAATTAGAAGCAGAAGAAGCAGAAGCAGGAGAAGCAGAAGCAGAAGAAAAAGAATAAGCATAAGAAGAAGAATCAGAGGGAGAAGCAGAAGAAGGGAAAGGAGCAGCAGAAGGAGAAGCAGAAGGAGAATCAGAAGGAGAAGAAGAAGAAGGAGAAGCAGAAGCAGAAGAAGAAGCAGAAGAAGAAGCAGAAGCAGAAGACGATGCAGAAGGAGAAGCAGGAGAAGCAGAAGAAGCAGAAGCAGAACGAGTAGCAGAAGTAGGAGATGGAGAAGGAAGGGCAGCAGAATCAATAGGAGAAGCAGAAGGAGAAGCAGAAGCAGAATGAGAAGCAGAAAGAGAAGCAGTAGAAGCAGAAGAAGCAGGAAAAGCAGAAGCAGAAGAAAGAGAAGAAGAAGAAGAAGAAGAAGAAGAAGAAGAAGAAGAAGAAGAAGAAGAAGAAGAAGAAGAAGAAGAAGAAGAAGAAGAAGAAGAAGAAGAAGAAGAAGAAGGAGAAGCATAAAGAGAAGCAGTAGAAGCAGAAGAAGCAGAAGCAGGAGAAGCAGAAGCAGAAGAAAAAGAATAAGCAAAAGAAGCAGAAGCAGAAGCAGTGGGAGAAGCAGAAGAAGGAGAAGGAGAAGGAGTAGCAGAAGGAGAAGCAGAAGCAGAAAGAGAAGCAGAAACAGAAGGAGAACAAGAAGGAGAAACAGGAGAATCAGAAGAAGCAGAAGTAGAAGCAGAAAGAGGAGAAGAAGGAGAAGCAGAAGTAGAATCAGAACAAACAGAAGAAGAAGCAGAAGAAACAGAAGCAAAAGAAACAGAAGAAGGAGAAGAGCAGAAGCAGAAGGAGAAGCAGAAGCAGAAGGAAAAGCAGAAAGAGAAGCAGGAGAAGCAGAAGCAGAAGAAACAGGAGAAGCCGAAGAAGCAGAAGCAGAATCTGAAGCAGCAGGAGAAACAGAAGAAGCACAATCTGAAGCAGAAGCAAAAGAAACAGTAATAGTAGAATAAGCAGAAGCAGAAGCAGCAAGAGAAGCAGAAGAAAAAGAAGTCGGAGAAGGCGAGAGAGATGGATTAGGAGTAGGAGAAGCAAAAGGATAAGCAGAAGCAGAAAGAGACGCAGAAGGAAAAGCAGCACGAGAAGTAGGAGAAGCAGGAGAAGCAGAAGCAGGAGAAACAGAAGAAACAGAAGACGCAGAAGCAGAATGAGAAGCAGAAGGGGAAATTGAAGCAGAAGCAGAAGGAGAAGCAGAAGAAGGAGAAGGAGAATCAGAAAGAGAAGCAGAAAGAGAAGCAGAACGAGAAGCAGGAGAAGCAGAAGCAGGAGAAGCAGAAGCAGAAAAAACAGAAGAAGGAGAAGAAGCAGAAGAAGAAGGAGAAGCAGAAACAGAAGGAAAAGCAAAAAGAGAAGCAGGAGAAGCAGAAGAAGCAGCACAGGAGAAGCAGAAGCAGAAGAAGCCGAAGAA
>NW_012321370.1:0-1639 GCF_000151885.1 Dipodomys ordii
TTTTGATTTTTTTTGTTTTAAGTCGAATTTGAATAGATGACATAGTAGCAGCAGAAGCTTGAGAATAAGGAGCTGATTTTGTTTTTTAGTATTATTATTAGTACGAGTAGTATCAGCAGAAGATGAAGAAGAAGAAGAAGAAGTAGGAAGATGAAAGATGTAGAAGAAGATGAAGAAGAAGAAGAAGAAGGAGGAGGAGGTGGTCGTGGTGGAGGAGGTGGAGGAGGAGGAGGAGAAGGAGAAGGAGAAGCAAAAGGAGAAGCAGTAGAAGCAGAAGAAGCAGAAGCAGAGAAGCAGAAGCAGAAGAAAAAGAATAAGCAAAAGAAGCAGAATCAGAGGGAGAAGCAGAAGAAGGAGAAGGAGCAGAAGGAGAAGGAGAAGCAGAAGGAGAATCAGAAGGAGAAGCAGAAGCAGAAGAAGCAGCAGGAGAAGCAGAAGCAGAAGGAGAAGCAGAAGAAGCAGAAGCAGAAGGAGAAACAGAAGTAGGAGAAGGAGAAGGAGAAGGAAGGGCAGCAGAAGCAATAGGAGAAGCAGAAGGAGAAGCAGAAGCAGAATGAGAAGCAAAAAGAGAAGCAGTAGAAGCAGAAAAACCAGGAGAATCAGAAGAAAGAGAAGAAGAAGAAGAAGAAGAAGAAGAAGAAGAAGAAGAAGAAGAAGAAGAAGAAGAAGAAGAAGAAGAAGAAGAAGAAGAAGAAGAAGAAGAAGAAGAAGAAGAAGCATAAGGAGAAGCATAAGGAGAAGCATAAGGAGAAGCATAAGGAGAAGCATAAGGAGAAGCATAAAGAGAAGCAGTAGATGCAGGAGAAGCAGAAGAAATAGAATAAGCAAAAGAAGCAGATACAGAAGCAGTGGGAGAAGCAGAAGAAGGAGAAGGAGAAGGAGCAGCAGAAGGAGAAGCAGAAGCAGAAAGAGAAGCAGAAACAGAAGGAGAACAAAAGGAGAAGCAGGAGAATCAGAAGAAGCAGAAGTAGAAACAGAAAGAGAAGTAGAAGAAGGAGAAGCAGAAGTAGAATCAGAAGAAACAGAAGAAGAAGAAGAAGAAGAAACAGAAGCAAAAAAACAGAAGAAGGAGAAGAGCAGAAGCAGAAGCAGAAGGAAAAGCAGAAGCAGAAGGAGAAGCAGAAAGAGAAGCAGGAGAAGCTGAACAAGCAGGAGAAGCAGAAGCAGAAGAAACAGGAGAAGCCGAAGAAGCAGAAGCAGAATCTGAAGCAGAAGGTGAAACAAAAGAAGCACAATGTGAAGCAGAAGCAGAAGAAACAGAAATAGTAGAATAAGCAGAAGCAGAAGCACCAGGAGAAGCAGAAGAAGAAGAAGGAGAAGGCGAAAGAGAAGGATTAGGAGTAGGAGACGCAAAAGGATAAGCTGAAGCAGAAAGAGACGCAGACGGAGAAGCAGCACGAGAAGTAGGAGAAGCAGGAGAAGCAGAAGCAGAAGAAGCAGAAGAAACAGAAGGCGCAGAAGCAGAAGGAGAAGCAGAAGGAGAAATTGAAGCAGAAGCAGAAGGAGAAGCAGAAGCAGAAGTAGAAGAAGAAGCAGAAGAAGGAGAAGGACAAGGAGAAGGAGAAAGAGAAACAGAAAGAGAAGCAGAACGAGAAGCAGAAGCTGGAGAAGCCGAAGCAGAAGAAACAGAAGAAGGGGA